>NC_085951.1:5615681-5918712 GCF_963556715.1 Cydia fagiglandana
GCGCTCTAGGAATTACCTGCTCCGGTTAACTCAGGTTTTACTGACTGCTGTAAAAACTGCTGCAGAAAATTTTCACATTCCGCCCACCCAAATTATTTGTGACCTTAACGAACCTAGATTGAGTCTAAAATTGTTTGTTTACCTCAATTACATAAGATGTTTGCGTTTCAAGTCAACTAATTAAGTTTCACAACATCTGTAACCGATTTTGAATTCTTGTGATTTGATGATAAAGGCGAGTTTTGAATGGGACGTGCAAGGAAGCAAATGAAATGAGGCATCGCGGGTTTGATTCCCGATTCAGGCTATTAAAGTGTTAAGGTTAAGTTGAATAATGCCACGGTCGGGTTGTTAGCATATGTTTTGTGTATGAATGGGCCCGTTTTGGCTGAACAGCCGTTGGATTGAGTGTCGGATGTCGTGTGCTTAACGATTGTTGTGATTCTGAGAATGTTTGTTGTGCATTCATAAAATACGGAGGCTTTTTTATTCTGTTCGCAGACGGGAAGGCGCGTGAAGAAATTTTACTACCGAAAGTAAGTAAGCTTATGTTTAGTGGGCGAAGGAATCTTTACTTGCGAAGTAATATTTTAGTGCAGTGTGATGCAATGCACTGCCTGACGTTATGGAAGTACCAAAGAGAGGTGTCACTGACTCCAATCACTTATTATTGTGGCGCAGATAAGTTAGATTATTAGTGGAACTATTTCAACAAAGTAATGAACAAAAGCACGGATTGAGATAGATTTCCATTTGAAAAAAGGGAAAAGATACTTATTGTGCAAACAATACAACACATCTGACGATATTAGTTCTATCGGCTACCATGGGAACCTTAGCAACCAAACACCCAAACATCAATTAACGAAAGATCATTACACACGAAAACCTCTAGTATCGATAAATAACCAGCATTGGTCCTTTAACACTGGGGACGTAGGGGGCCCAATTACCAAGGGCCCCCCCGCCAGGACGGGCCTTTGGCGCTCCGGCCTCAGGGTACCCTGACTCACGGCCGAATTAATCAGGCAAAGGATAAATGAACATTTTTTTTAAAAGGTGATTTTGGACCATAAATCTATTTTAGGTGAAAACATAAATCCTAATCCTCGGGGCCTTAATGAGGAGGCTGATTGCGAGTTATGGTCTAGGTTTAACGTCCTTTGTCGAGGGTTTTTGTTTCTATTCGTTTGTTTACCTTTTTATTTTTTTGTTTATTTTCTTCTTTGGGATCTTAACTTCTTACTGACTAAGCAGTTCTGGTCAATATTGTGCCCTTTTGTTTATTTTTTAATGATTTCGTCAAAGTATGAGAAAATAGGAAATAGAGTGAATGTTTGTTGTACCTATAAAATGGTTATATTACAAACTGCAAAATTAGACCAGTTGTCCTTATAATATTGATAATTATTCGTACATAGTCATAGTCACGTATTTATACCTATAATTATAACATAATTATAAGTTCATTAAAGTCTTTCAATAAGCCATATAAACAAAAATGTACTCAAAGTCATATCGTTTCTATAAGAAAGAACATATAGGTGGGTAATTTCAATGCCTACTGCACAAAATATCAAAGCCCTTAAAATAGCGACTTCGGTTCCAATCTAAACGGTACAGACGGGTTCGCGGGAAATAATATTTCCTTATCTACCCTACCGGCTCCCCCCGGGTAGGATAGGGTAGGTATTAGGGTTCCACGATGACAGTTTCAGAACTTCGCCCCGGGTCTGAGGATTTCTGATTGTTTTTCTTGTTTCAATGTCATTGTCCTCATTGTTGTTTTTGGTAATGGGAATTTTTGGAAAAATTGGGCGGAGTCAATTTTACGTTTATAAATATTTGATGTAAAAAACCACTAATATATGTACATAGTCTTACTTTCTCGCTCTGTTTATTTTCATAAAGGCAGTAAGTCCACACCAAAGAAAAAAATAGTTTAAGATAGTGGTACCTACTGGTAGCATTTTTAGACTGATTTAAAAAGAATGGCTGAGCCAGCTTTCTTCGTAAGAAGAATTAATTAACACGTCAAAATTACAGGTATTTTTTACAAAAGGTTGAAAGTATAGGTAGGTTATTAAGTTCTGAATCGACTTTGACAATTTGTCATCTTCCGCAAAAATTCCTTAATCGGCTCAGTAGACTGCCCTTTTGATTTATAATTCACAATAAAATAAATGGAAGACAAAGCAATGCCAAGAAATGAGGAAAAATATTCAAAGAAAATTACTTTTACAAAAGCCTTTTTTGAGTAACTTTTTTAAACGGCACGAAAATAAAATAGGCTTGGTGTAAACAAAACTTCTGAGTGCAACGACTCTTCAGAACATTCCAAACACGAGCTGAAAGTTCAACACACTCACGCTCGAGGGCGCCCTTCAATTTCACGCCTTTTACCTGCAAACAATACGCGGCGAAGAAAAATAATAATTTGAAAAAAGAACTTCGCGCTGAGCACTGAAAGGGAAACTCTAGTGTTGCCAGTGCAAACAACCATAATATCGTTGATGCTGTCATGATATGCAAACCGAGACAGTGAAGTGTAGATTAGCGGGTAAATTATATGTATAAAAAATAGAGATTCGACCTACGAGCAAATCTATTGGAGTACAAGTAGTGGTTATGCGCACTTGGACGGAATTAAACATTAGTTTTATGAATGTAATCACAAAGTTCCATGCGATACGACCTCCGCTCAACTAATAATTATCCACTAATAAACCCTCCAAAAAGTCGAATCGTCCAAATTACGCTAAACGCCGAACTTAACCCTCAAAACGTCGCCGCCAATTACGGTTAATAAATAATAATTTCAATAATAAGCGTGTACAAAAAGCTGTTGAGGTCACCAGTTTTTCTGGAGCTCCCTCGTACACCTTCTTGGTAGGGAAAAAGTTATTGGGCATAGACAATGATGGGTCAGAGAGGATGGGGGCTCGTTGAAACGCCGCGCACGTCCCGTAATGGCGACCGGCAACAATCGCGCGGCACTAGCGATTATAACGATTACTGTCGATAACTTGTATCGACACCGGCTATTTGGTTAGTCGGTCGATTATCGATAATTTGCCCTCGGGGCGCGCTCCCGACGCTGTAAATCGTTGACCGATTAGTTTTTTCGATGTTTTTATTTGTCCGCTCTAAGTAGAGGTAATCGGTGAAAATACCGTTCGCCTGACAGCTATCTCTATTCTGTCATGCACGCTGTTCCAGCCACATAATTGTGGGCAGCAGTGCTCTACATATGTACCTAGTTCATAATAACCAGCTTTTCGGGCAAGTTTATGCTTACATTGAAAGGCATCTATCCGAAAAGTGTCGTAAAATGCCTATATGAACTTTTAAGAGCAAGTATGCGAAATTTCCCTAACTTTAGTAGCTTAAATCTGGATGAAAGTTATAAAATAGTAAAATTTCTGAACGTAACCTCGAAAATAACGTAAGCTTATACAAGTATAACGACACATTTTCATGGCATTTTTGCAGCCAAGCTAACCTCGCGTCATATTTTACTACCTATAATTCTATTCCGTGAGTTCATATAAACTAGAAACCCGCGAGTCCGAGCTTTCAAAAACGCTACATTAAAACGTCATAAACCCAAACATAAACGTTTACTGCTGCAGGTTTACGAGCTACCTATCGATCGTTTTAATGGCGAATAAAAATTAATGACAGACGCAGGATGGCCGAGGCGTTAGATAATTAAGGAAAAGTGGGTAAAGCACCGCGAACTATTCGCTGCCGGCTGCCGGTATTGATGGTTTCTCTAAAAGAATGTCGATAGTGCTAAACGGTAGCAGCCATTAGAGTTAGACCAAGAAAAGTCTGCAGCGATTTTGATAGCCCACTTAGTGCAAGTATTAAGTTAAACGTCAGCGCATGGGGTCATTGACCTTGTCTCTAAAATGTTACATTCCCATGGAGACAGGGCTACAATTCCCTTTGTTAGCGATGCGCTGGCAATATGGTCAGCTCGTTACCCAACTGCGACTGTGCCTGAGGCTCCGCAAGTGCAGAGAGCCTGGGATGATACGGGTGCCAGAAACACACTTGCCCGTCTCTTGAGTGCTGCTACGGGTGTGGATTTGGCAAGACTCCGGTCGGTGTCAAAGGTAGAAGCGGGAGCGTGGTTACAGGCTTTGCCTTCCCCTCATCTGGGAACACTTCTCGACAGTGACTCAATGCGTGTCGCTGTAGCTCTCCGCCTGGGCTGCGATGTTTGTATACCTCACAAATGCATCTGCGGCTCCACGGTGGAAGCTAATGGCCATCACGCTTTGAGTTGCTGTCGCTGTTCAGGGAGATTTCCCAGACACCACGCGCTTAACGACATCGTCCGGAGGGCCCTAATATCCGCGAACATACCGTGTGTTCTGGAACCACCTGGCCTCTGTCGCACCGATGGCAAACGGCCGGACGGGTTAACTTTGGTGCCCTGGCAGAAAGGAAAGTGCCTACTATGGGACGCGACGGGCGTCAGCACTTTCGCCGCCTCGCACCTAAACCGGACGGTGCAGGCAGCAGGCGCTGCGGCAGAGCTGGCAGCGTTAAGAAAGCGCATAAAATACTCCGACCTTGAGGCGAATTATTATTTTGTGCCACTCGCCTTCGAGGTAACGGGGTGTTGGGGGTCTGACGCCATAGCTTTTATAAGGGAGGTGGGAGGTAGAATCAGGGAGAGGACCTCTGACGCTCGCGCGGGTTCGTACCTGGTGCAAAGGTTGGCCATCGCTATCCAACGTGGTAACGCGGCAAGTATAATGGGCACCTTTGCACCCGGTACAGCCCGCGGAGGCCTTTTAGATTAAAATATTTTAATATTTAGATATATTTAAGTTACTTTTGTATGATTATTTATGTACCCTGTATATTCTTAATAAAATTGGTTTTCCAGTTAAACGTCAAATTTCTATGAAATTATGACGTATAATTAACACTTGCACCGCGTGGGCTATCAAAATCGCTGTAGACTTTTCTTGGTCTCACTCTATGTCTATTTTACTTGAGGTATTCAATTATTCGATTGCGAATTTATTTTTTGTGCTTCACATAACAGTGATTTAAGATGGTAGTTTAAAAATTGATTCCTCGATTACCCTTGCGTTGTGGCCGTTGTGAGTTTGAATTACAAATTAAAATGTGAAAATTGACACAAGATAGATTTGAGGTAGGTATTATAGCCAGAGTAATTTTAATATATGGGTACGCTCAATTTGCTCAACTTCGATCGTAGAAACAAAGTTACATCTTGCTATTTCTTATACAAAAGAAAGTCACAAAACGGCCTGTGCATAAGAAAGTGTAAACTTCCATCAAACCCCACTGAAGGTTTCAGTATGTACTAAATCTCCCGATCTCTCGATCTTCCACCCGTAAATGACGGAATATATTCAAGGGATTTGAAAATAGGACGCCCCGTATAAAGTCGATCGTGTCGGTTGCAGGGTCGCGAATGGCCGCCTCCCCCCTCCCGGCGAAATGGGATTCTATCGGTCTCCTCCATTCCACGCTATTCGTCTCTACGTGACTATACATACCTATATCTGCAGTCTACCTTCGCTCTTATTACTGACGGATAAGTGTCAAATTACAGTTAAACGTAGTCTAATATGAACTACTGATGTAAGTTTTTTTTGTGTGGCCGTTCATGTCCATTTAAAAAACAATGAGCAATTTTCGTACCGCGTTATGTTCTCTTAATAGTCGAAAAATATTACTAGATACTATCAGAAGCATCGACGAAATTGCACCTACATTTTAAATAATTATTAGTTACACAAAACGGTTGGGCGCGATTCGTAACCGGTTCGAAATTACGTTTAAAAAATAAGCATCCAAATTGTCTATGATTACCTCTGGCATAAACGGAGCGCGCCAAAGCGTAGCCATTTAAAACAACAACATTTCCGGGGTTGCCAGTATCGGTTGCTGCACAAACACGGGATATTTGCGAGGGTTCAACCCTATTGTGGGATGAGGGCAACGTAAGCAGTTATGTTATTAATATTGCATTAATGCCGATCTGTTATTTTTTATGTTGCATAAGCCGTCGGCAATTTCACCGGCGTCCGACTGTAGTCTCGGATAAGTGATCGTTTTTTAGTGAGTCTGTGCCAACGTATAAAACAATGTTGTGTGAGTTACATAGTTGCATGCAATGCCACCATTTGTTTGCCAATCAGTGGCTTCACACGTACTTCACAGTTTTATCGCGTAAAAACTTGTCAATGTCTACTTTAATTATGATTTCGTACCTATTCGAAACATTTGCGAAAGGAAAACCGATGAGATTCATTGAGCGATGAATTTTAATAGATTGTATGAATATAATGAGTATCTATTTTAAAAATAACAACTAGGTTGGTTCCCATAGTCAACATATCCCATAGTCATGCTATTTTCATTCTCTAAAAAAACTTCAAGATCAATTTGTGACAATCATCGGACTATTTGTCACGTTACCTACCATGTACAGCTATGTACAATTTTTTTTCGCATAATAATATTTCTAAAAAAGTACTCACTACACCAAAAAGTAGTTCTAGTTATACTTCTATAAAAGACTGTTAACTGGGGTAGCTCCCACACAAAGCGCGGAAAACTCGACCGTCATCTACGCGTGCATTTGATTGATAAGCGATATCGCACGCGTCCGGTACACGTGGAAATAGAATTACCCGAGCGTAGCGCAGATTTACCCCTGAGGGGGTAACCGGCTGGTTAGACAACGATAACAGTGTTTTTTTTTATCTTGAGACAATGACTCGAGTTGGCTTGTTCAGCCAAATTTCTAAAGTGCTTCACTGGGTAGAAGAGTGCGGTTGTTTTTTTCTTATCTTAAGACGTTTGGCTCATTTCTGACCAAACTGAGGAACAAAATAGTAAAATAAAGTAAATGAAATACGTATACTGGAATATAAAATGAGATTTTTAGAGAGATAAAGACTGGTTTTGGCTAAGAGCTCACAGAACTAGCATAATAACCCCTAAATGAGTCTTGGCCTCAGATGCAACAGTAAATTTTGCTCGGTCAGTGTATTTGTTCTACATTTATGGACAAAAAAAATATTTTTTTGATTTTTTTAGGAGAGATAATCCGACAGATATCAATAACATGTACTTAATAACTATTTGAAACATGTTTACCTAGCATAATCTCAAACGATATTCCATTTCGGAGAACAATATCAATAATCGCATAAGTCTAATCCGTCCCGAGCCGGGTTTAGCCCAACCAGCGAAAGACAAAACACCCAAATACAAAAAGCATTATGTCAATATACAACAGTTCGGGACTTACTACCTTTTCTTTCTGAGTTAGTTTGAAGATGCGATTTACTTGCTGAAATGCGAAAAGACGTAAGTCTTATAAAGATGATACGTGTTGTTGACCTTTTCTTTTAGAAAGGCTTTGTATGACATAGATACGTATATCGTTACGACTGCGTGGGGATGGGCAGAGATAACGCTCCCCTCTTGGCTTAGGGGTTTTTTCATATTACGCGGTTTAAAAATATTTGGAAAAATTTGGTAAATACCTATGTTAAAAAACAATATAAGTATCAATTTTTTTCTACGCACGCTATGATTTATATTAAATATGATAAAAGCTGTACACCATTTTGGTGCGGTCTTTAGGTAGAGTCTGAGAACATTTAATAACTGGAGTCGCCTTTATGAGCCTACCCCTCTGCCGAAAACCTTGCAAATAATTAGACTAAATAAAGATAAATTCTAGAGAATTCGTGTAATCACATAATTGTATGTCGCTGATTATAATCTGCATACTGGCCGCGGCCTCACATACCCAAGCCATTTCAATTTTAATATCTACAAAAACACTTGCCTACCCGATTGAGCGTTGAAGCAAGTATATTTGCCAGCATTATTCCACTCTAACAATATCTAAACACAATTACCCCGAGCAAATAACGCAACGCCGCGGGCGGACACATGTTTGTGCAAACATCGCAACCCCATAGTATGGCTAGTTTATTTTCTGTTTACTTTTAATGATTATGAACTTTTGAAATATGAAAAATTAGTATTTTTCGCTCGGTTTATTTTTCGGGACAATAAATCAGCCACTGAGTTAGGCTTAGTAGGTACTTTAGGTAGATATGTACGTATTGTCCCGAAAAATAAACGAGAGTTTTACTTCTGCTAAATTCAATAAGTAGGTACTTCTAAAAATGGTGGTATCTGAAATCAGGAGATGTCCATCTCATCAGCTGTAAAGCCTAGTTAATGCACATAGGGGTTGACAACGTGATAGTTCCGTCCAATTTACTTCAACAATTTCAACATAGGTACTTACGAGTACCTAAAACTTTTTTAACGGAATAGGGAAGTCCGAAATAAAAGCAGTGTTGCCATAAAAAAGGCATAAAAGACCTTCAATGGTTTCGGATTTCCTCATACTTTTTCCAATGACAAAAAAGCCTATAATTACCAAAGTATTTATACTTAGGTATCGATGATTCGAGTTTATCTGAAGTAAAGCCTGACCAGTAATATATAGGTAATTATGATCATCGTCAAGAGGGCGCCGTTTTTTTTTCTAATGTATAGGATGACAGGTTCAGTATAGTATGAAAAAATTAGTTCCAGTGAATGCCGCAACAGGGCGCGTGATCATATTATTTTCCTGGTTAAGCTTCATTAGGTACTATGTTTATTGGCAGTCAAGTATTATTCTAGAAATATATTCTTTTACAAAGCATAGTCTATTCAAACTGCTATATTTAACGGGAGCAAAGTTGTGTCTAAAAGACTCTTTTAAACAAACTTCTGTTGAGCGTTAAGTTACGCGTTACGCACAAACGTTAAGCGTTACGCACTTCAAATTTTCCAAGTCTTCACTAACGTCACATTTTTTCCAACGTCCTAAAATAAAGTGTCATAATTCTTGACATTTAGTATACTTTGTTTTGACGCCTATTTGTCCTAGATATAGTCTGGCCAGCCAGTCGGGGCAAATATAAAAAGATGTATTTAACCTATAGGTAAGTACTTCGTAATTTTTTTTTTCTTTGTTTTGTTGTCCATTTGTCATAGATATGTATATAGTTTGGCCAGCCAGTCGGGGCAAATATTAAATGGTGGAAATATCAAAAACTATATTTAACTGTATTTAATCTATAATTTGCGACATAAATACAATTTAATTTGTTTTGACGCCTATTTGTCATAGATATAGTCTGGCCAACCAGTCGGGGCAAATATAAAATCATTTTCGTCATCTATTAATCACCTAAAACCCCGCGATATGCCGAGCATCGAACATTACACTTCTGCCACAATCAGTTGACCACACTATGTGGTGTGGACGCTTAGTAACTGTTGTTCTCTTTACAAGCAAACATTTCACTATTTTAAGCGTGACTAAGTCGATACTGGCGCCAATGATGTGAGTGCGAAATCGGAGTTACCATCTGCGAAGTCGTTTAGTATGAATGCCTTTTAAAACATTTACTAGCCGTAACGTTTTTAGAGTTCCGTACCCAAACGGTAAAATCGGGACTGCGCTGTTCGTCCGTCTGTCCGTCTGTCTGTCCGCCCGTCTGTCTGTCTGTCACTAGGCTGTATCTCATGAACCGTGATTAGCTATCAGTAGGCAGCTAAAATTTTCACAGATGATGTATTTCTGTTGCCGCAACAGAATACATATAATAGGTAAATATTTAAGTCAGGCTCCCATACGACAAACGTGATCTTTTTGCCGGTTTTTGCGTAATGGTACGGAACTCTTCGTGCGCGAGTCCGACTCGTAGTTGGCCGGTTTTTTAAGCAGTATATGACAAATTGATTATATTTTACAAACCTGAACGTATTTTATAAAAATCCTTCAGTCGTATCCATAAACATTACATAAATCCCATAAAAATACACAATCATAGCTATAACAACATGACCGATTTTTTATGATGAAAAAGTGTTGCCAGTTAATAAAGTTTTATTAGGTAGGATAAATGATCTTAAATAATATGGAGAATATCGTAAATTACTAAAATATATTATGAGTCGCGGCAGTATTTGATCTAAGTTTTATGTGGCATTTGAATTGACTTCAATTTATAACATTAATTGCAATTGAACTAGGTATAATAGTACCTACAAGGTAGATAGTACTTTGAACAAGGTAATTAATTTAAGTAATTTACTAATTAATAATCATTGATTTCATTTGAAATAGACTTTACCTTAACACTGAAATACAATGTATATAAATTTAAGCTTCAACATCTCTAAATGCTTGCTTTTAAATAACTAGAACAGCCATATTTTATTCAAGCGATTACCAGTTTAATGTCTCCACAATCTACCATTAAGACTCAGTAGCACATACCTATATAGTATGTATTTATTATATGCACATAGTAATTAGCAATGAAACCAGAAATACCGGATTATAAACGAGACTAGCGGCTCACACCATAGTTGTTTAAAGCCCTTGCGTTCCTGAATAGAAAGAATCCTTTGACCTTATTCAAACTTTTATTTGAAAGGGGATTGATATTCCCCAGTCAAAATATTTGTACTGTCACTATGTATTCGGTACTACAGGTCACGATTTTCTTGTCTACAATCCGTCACTTTTTTCTAACTCACGTCAAGGTGTTGCCATCGACAAAGCAGTTTATAAAAAGTAAAAAAAGATGTCTACGGCACTACCGCGTGGAGACGTGGCTAATGTGTAATGCGGTTGGCTTTTTGTCCGACGCCTTGGTCTTTTTTCGATTCTTTTTTCATTGGGTTCGGTTACGGTTCGTATTGATCGAAAAATCCGATTTCGAAATGGGTGCTACGAGAGTTTTATTGTTGCCGCGATACGTTCTTAAACAATAAAAAACGCATTTTAAACTGAGAATGCAATTCTCACATGTCACGTTCGAAAATTGAAGGGGACGTGGTCGTGTTTTAGAAATGTAATTATTCGACACCGATTGGGTACGAATCGAGTCGGGGACAATAAAAGACCTCATTTATTTTTTAACAAGTATGCCAACATTGAGTTAATTGCAAACGTGATCGCGTATGTCGATGTATAGGTTACGTAAACAACGTTTGCTATCCAATCTGTAAATAAGAATCGGTTCATTTCAAAATGTGTTGGAATCGATTGTTAGAAATCCTATTGCAAATGAATAGGATACGAAAACGTATCACAATTACAGTCATGTGACATGTTCAATAATTATTTTATATAATTATACTCTGGCAAACAAATTCCGTCAGTAGAAAAGAGCGGCAAATTGAGAAACATTTGCCGCGAAGAGTTGTTGTCGCATAGAAATTTGAATTTTGCGCCTTTTTTACTGACAAACCAATGACTATAAATTGATTTCCTAACCTCAAAGCTTACATCAATGTTTTGGAGCACTAACGCCAATTTAAAATTAGAACACAAACTTTTTAAAAACAAAAATGACTTACAATGCTGCGTCGTCGGCGTCTTTCCAGCCAGGTAGTCCTCCTTACAAATAAACTTGTTGTCATCAAGGACGTATAGCTCCTCGCCGGTGGAAAGCTGCTTTCTGCAGACGAGGCAGGTGAAACAGTTGAGATGGAAGACCTTTTCTCTCGCTTTGCGGACCAGGTCAGAGGGGGATATGCCGTGCCCGCAACCACTGCATTTCGTTCCATATCGCCTGAAAACGAAATTAAACGTTATTTATATAAGCAGAATAATTAAAAATTCATCATTCATCATCTCTTTAACAGAAAATGCGAATGCTCTTAGGGATATTTGTGACGCTCTAACATTAACAGCTTTTAGGCACAAGGTCATTAACATTGCCATTTCGTAGACTGAGACTATCAACTCTGGTCATTTTTAATTTCATAGTTTTACATTGAGAACACTGTCGAATCATACAAATTGGTACTTCAAATAACCTGCTACCATAATACTCATACGTTGTGAGCTATAAGCATACGAACTGCACTAAATAGTCAAAGCTCAACATCTAAATGATCACTAATAACACCGGAATGGTCGTCATTGGCCGCTACCATACAAACTTGTATGTAAATACCAACTGAGTATCGAATTAATTGTTGGTAGAAAGGTCAATTACAAAAATCGTTGGTTATTGTCGATTACCTCCAAGGCGGGACTTTAATGTTGTTTTTTTTTATCAAAAACAAAGTTCATGTGCTTGTGAACATCATACCAACCTATTTATTCGATACGTGAATTTTTTGCAGTTTTACAAAGTTTTACAAAACTTTGACACAAAAAATATACCAGATACCGTAAATATTCGTATCATACAAAATCTACTACTATTTTCAATCGAATGCTACAATTTGTGAAAGTATTTTGTAAGAAATTGTCAGGTAAATCACATGTAAAGGTGTGTCCCTATTCACCCCGGTTGACGGTATGCGACGGTATGTGACGGTATACGGCTTCTCATGGTCTCGACTCTTGACTCTTGACCAATGTTACCAGTTAAGATTATTTAAGGTTAGTTGGGGTTAGAGAAATCATGGGGCAAGAAACACTTGTAGGGTAAATAAACAATTAGAGAGAAATCAAATAATAATACTAAAGCAATAACTAATAAATTGTATTAACTTAAAAATACTTACGGTTTCTTTTGTCGCGACCAAAATTATGTATGTTTCTCTTATCTCATTCCTTCGTATCTTATCCGTAGGTACCGTACAGTAGTAGTTATCTACTTGTAGGTAAAATTTATTTATTTACTTACGTAATTATTTTGGACGAAAAAATTTTTGAAGTTAAAATTTGTATGTATTCGTGAATATCGGTAATGCAACATTTTTTTAAATTTGAAAACTTTTTTTTAAATTATGATTGGGCTTACTCATGGCCAATATCAAAGTAAGGGTTCGCTTTTGTAGTTTACGCTTATCAACAAAACACACTGCGAACGCAACTTTTTTTTATTTTATCATCACTTTGAATTATTACCAGCTCCATTTGCATAAACGATGGAGGCCATATGAATAAAACATAAACTTGTACGTTTGGTACGCTGGCAACCCGCGATGTTATTTTCGGAATGTTACTATTGCCGTCAATTTTCTAAATTTCAAAAAAAAATCAGACATCATACAGTCTGTGACCACACTAAAAACAGGAGGCAAATAAAAAAAACTTAGATTTTAAAAACAGATTTTTAAAATTCGCGCCTCTTTCTATTGACTTTATATGTTAGCCAAGCTCTAATATATAAAATGGCAATCTTAAAAATGATTTCATTCAGTCTTTGGATTGCTTCGTTGTATTTTTAATTTTTTAATGGCATCTCATGTCTGGCTGAATGTTTTATGCGCTGAACGAAGTTAAGTTTGCAATAGCCCGCGGGCAGAGTCTTTCGGTCTTTGATGGGTAATTATTTTAAAAGTCTCCAAGCAAAGAATAAATCGTGACGGCTGAGCGTAGGGGACAATAAATTAAAAATGCTGGTTGTTTGTGACCCATGCATGTCTTAAAGCTATAATCTTTTGCAGACTTTAACATAGTTAGTCAACGCTAAAAGCGTAAATACTGACTTTTATATGTTGAAATATGTTTGACTGAGATTAACTTATCCAATTCCTGGACAGTACTGATCAGAGAGCAATAAATATAATTTATTTACAGTGTCCCATGTTCATGAGCGTTTATAAAAGAGTTATCTGTTTAAAAAAAAAACAAACCATAAATTTAATAGCGCGGTGTCAAGCAAACGGAAATGACATCACTTAAGGCCGAAATGTCGCCGAATGAACTCATCAAATTACGAAAAACATACGAAATTAAACCATCAAGGCGGCGGAAGTGGTAAGTGAACCTTTTTCCGCTGTTACCTGACCTACGATGGAATTACTTTTTTACTGACAATTTTGGCGCCAAACCCTACGATTTAACAATTTTAAACAATTTAGTGGGCTGTTTTTGTCTAAGGGTGGTCGGAAACGTTTACCACCGCTTGGCGGCTGCTCTCACAGGTGTATTTTAGTGTATGGGTAGGTACTCAAGAGCAACAAGTATTTTTTTTTATAAATTATTCCATACATAACATACAATACATAACATTTTCATGGTCTTGAGGCTAGAAATGTTGGTTTACGAAGAAAACTTAAACACAGCAGCACAGCAGGAAACAGAAAAATATCGGTAAAAGAACCCTGGGCTTCGGAGCTGTAATTAGTTTTGAGGATTTTTCAGCGAAGTACAACATGACCGAACTTTTTTACATCTAAACGATAGGAGCACAAAACGCACGCCGAGCACCACGCGCACTCGAGCACGTCCAGGAGCTTGTCCAAGACCTCTTCTGAAGAAGTCATTGCGACAGAACAGCTTGTTGTCCCTCGAGTAGCACTTGTCGGCGAGCGGCGCGCGGCAGTCGGCGCAGCGCACGCACCCCGCGTGCCTCACGCGCACGGACATGTCCAGGATCCCACCTGAAGAAGTCATTGCGGCAGAAGAGCTTGTTGTCCCTCGAGTAGCACTTGTTGGCGATGCCTCACGAGCACGGACATGTCCAGGATCTCACCTGAAGAAGTCATTGCGGCAAAACAGCTTGTTGTCCCTCGAGTAGCACTTGTCGGCGAGCGGCGCGCGGCAGTCGGCGCAGCGCACGCACGCCGCGTGCCACGCGCGCTCGAGCACGTGCAGCAGGAACTTATCCAGGATCGGCTTCTCGCAGCCGGCACACGACATCGCGCCGCCTGCTTCGCCACGTCCTGGGAACAAGAGTTCCATGTTTTAGGGATTTTTTGAAAGTTTTCATGCAGATCCAGAAATGGGGTCTGTTTTAGGGAAATCTCCAAGTTTTCATCCAGATCCAGAAGTGACCCGCAATATTCTGAATGTCGTCCACCCAGCGAGCTAATAGATGTCAGGCTACTGGATGAGATTAGCTCAGGACTGGGACATGTAGCGCGGCCTATGCTCAGCAGTGGGCTATAAAGGGCTGATATGATGATGATTTAAGTTTTGCTATCACAATTTTATATTACTGTATTAATTAAAGACAGCGATCAGTGATCCTAATCACAGATTACCCAAATGTAAGCGGTGAAGTTAAAATTTAGAATGTTCTTTCGCTTATAGCATCCTATCTGGTGGCAAAGTGTTTTTGCTGGTTTAGATAAGATCATGACCCTAAAAACCTATTATCCTAACATAAAAAATATGGATATTCCCAAGGATATTTGTATTGTAAACATGGCGCGTGTTTAAAGTCTACAACCTAGCTCCTTGCAGTTATTGTACAACGTTTATGCATATTTTACTGCCGTGTCAAAGTTGAAACTTAAGCTTTAATAGTTCTCTTGCTTACAACGTAACTGGGCAGCTGAACGGAAGACCTTCATATCAACCGATAGAACAAATTCGCTCTTATAGTGTCGGACTGTCCCTTAAATTTCTTTTCTTACCCAATAATATTTATAATTTTTTCAAACTATCAAATCCATTATTACTGTTAATTGGATCGCAAAATTTGACAAATAACAACTATTTTTATTTTTCGAATTTAGAAAGAGGAAATTGGATAAAATAAGCATCGAACGTAATGGGGCAGACTACGCGTCAAAAATATCTACCATTCTCTAGCACAGCATTTCCCAAACTATGGGTCGGAACCCATTGATAAGTCGCGAGCGAATATCGAATGGGCCCTGAAACTACTATGGCATCTGAGCGTTCCAAATAATATTGTATCCCCCTTTTTAAGACGGCCCAGAGGTGGGTCCCGAATTTGGCAGTTTTTGTTAGGTGGATCGGAGCCAGTCAACATTGGGAACCACTGCTCTAACAGCTTACAAAAAGCAATGTGTCTCTATATACAGAACATTTAGACTGTAGAAGATACTTTTGAGCGCGAACTGTAGACATTTATTGCATATAAAAGTATTCCAGGGTGCCAGATATTTTTGGCGCGTTGTTCAATCTGCTACTGTTATTCCTGATTGTACTATGAACCGAAGTTAATACTTAGGGCATACTGAAAATTCCTGGACTGGCCACTTAGAAAAAATAAGTCTTCTCATATATCAGAATCCAGAAATTTTCAGTATGGCCCACGTATCGCTAATATCGGTTCGAGCGGCAGATGTTTTTCGCGCTCTATCTGTTTTACGAATAAGAATTTTTCGAAGCGATGAAAACAGAGAGTGATATGTATTAATGATAAGATTAGATGTTTGTTATAATGTATATAGTTGTTAATTATTTTTAAGGCTATAAATTGTACGCTCGAAACGAGCAACTGTTGATACTTTCTTGTTGAACACCTTTATGTACCTACACAGTTTACAATAAATAAATTACTTACTTACTTACTTACTTACTTACGTACAAGCGTACTTGCAACATTTTACTTAAAAAGTTGTGTTTTGACTTTGACTTGAATCTACATAATATTATCTATGTACAATTGATTCTACACAAAAGTTGTATACTCATAAACTGTTTACAGTGGGACATATGAACGTAAAATATTACTCACACAACATCGCTTCCTGATATCAAGTAAGTACTAACACTAGCAAGTAAGTAAGTACTACAAAGTTGTAACTACAATATATGCCTACACGAGGTAGTGCTGTTATCGCGACCCTATTGAACCTTAATCGAGCGAAAAGTCTCTAGAATAACATACCAATCGCCGTGTACCTATAACTTAAATGGTTTGTGCTGAGTAGGCATTGGCGTTTTATTCGCACCGCTTAGCAAGCTACTATCGATCGAAGTAGTGTGTTGCGATTATTTTTATTTTATTTTATTTATTAAGAAAACTTACAGCTTGAGTAACAAGTTAGGTAATAACATAGAAACAGTAAGCCAATAACAAGTTTCCACAGGTAGAAACTGTATAAAGTATATAGCGTATAAAGTAAAAAATACTTACTTACAATTACATATATTTTGCTTATCATGCTTGACAGGGAGAATAGATTTACACAGTAAACGAGAAGAACAAAAGAGAAATAATAATAATTAAAAAAAAACATCATAGAAATAGGTACATAAGTGTTAACAGTGGGAGAAGTCTTGGCTCATTAGTTTGCGTATAGAACTAAAATTATCACAGAACAGATCGATGAAATCATGATGTTTGCAAAGCTGATTGAAAGACCTAGAAGCTCTTAGAAGAAAGATTAGAGGATAGTTGAACACTGGATCAATACTTAATATGAAATAGGCAATTTATATAAAATATTTCTATTTCACGCTCATCTCACAAAATATTAGGTAGAGCACGAAAGGGACAAGTGATATTGGTCGATTTTGACTCCATAAAACAGCTTACAACATATTTTTGCTCTGAATTATTTACATCTTTTGTACTCTCTAATACTTAAAAAATAAGTTTTCTTACATTTTCTTGGACATTTTGGTAAAATACATTTACTGACTCTTGACATTTTTTAGTAGGACGGTGCTAATTCATTGACGAGTTTAATGATTTTATGATAATAAAAAATAAAAAATCTAATAAACTAACGTAGCTGGGATTCTATAATACAACTATCCAGGGAAGTATACGGTGACTAAATACTTAGCATACACAGCTTAGAGTTGACCCAAGCTAATTCTGCACAGATTTTGCAATAAATGAAGAAGTGTCACAATTGTACTTTGAAAAAATGACGTTCATTAGGACTCAAGTTGCTAGAGTCGGCCTAAGCTAACTGTAGGTACATGATATCTGCAATGACAAAGTGTAAAAACGTTATCAAAATTGACAAATTTCTTTAAAATTTACGTTTATTCTAACAATGACACTCTATCCTTTGTCCTATTCAAATCGGGGCAAAGTTAAGTTAGACGGACTCTGCAAATCTTGTGATCCTATCCTCTAGCCGCCCATACGTCAAACGTTGCCAAGCATAATGAAATTTTATTTTGTCAACACAAAGTTCAAATTAGAATGGAACAGGAGACCTTTTTATAGGTCTCTGGGCGACTAGAGGCTATACTGGATGGTCCGAGAACTGTTAGCTTGGTCGGCGTAGGAAACAAGAACATTGAACGCTAGAAACATAATAGGATTTTCTTTTACGATCGATAAAGTTGGCGAATAAAGTTTTATTAGCATTTTGCCATTACCGGGTACGTACCTATGTGCTTGTTTCTGTATTTATGTACTCTGTTATTTATGCCTAGTGGTGGTAGCTATAATTTAAAACTTACTATATTGTTATTTTAAATATTGAATCAAATTCTGTATCATTAACGTGTTTATGTTTACAGTCAATAAGCTTTTTAGGGTTCCGTACCCAAAGGGTAAAACGGGACCCTATTACTAAGACTTCGCTGTCCGTCCGTCCGTCCGTCCGTCTGTCACCAGGCTGTATCTCACGAACCGTGATAGCTAGACAGTTGAAATTTTCACAGATGATGTATTTCTGTTGCCGCTATAACAACAAATACTAAAAACAGAATAAAATAAAGATTTAAATGGGGCTCCCATACAACAAACGTGATTTTTGACCAAAGTTAAGCAACGTCGGGAGTGGTCAGTACTCAGTACTTGGATGGGTGACCGTTTTTTTCTTTTGCTTTTTTTTTGCATTATGGTACGGAACCCTTCGTGCGCGAGTCCGACTCGCACTTGCCCGGTTTTTTGTTATGTTTAGTGCCCATCGTGTTCACTTCTTGAAAAAAAAAAAACTTAGGGTGCCTAGACACTGTTTAAGCAACTAGGGACGATGTTAGGGTAACTGAGCAATAAAAGTCGCCGAGATACAGTCACTTAAATAAGTATTTTAATCTGTTTTTAGTATTTCTTGTTACAGCGGCAACAGTAAAACATCATCTGTGAAAATTTCAACTGTCTAGCTATCACGATTCTTGAGTTACAGCCTAGTAACAGACAGACCCCGTCCCGTTTTTACCCTTTGGGTACGGAGCCTTAAAAAATACATAGAATTAAAAATATGCTCATATCATTATGCTCGTAGGTACAGTCAACAGCAGAGCTATGAATACAGGCAAAGTGTCAAAAATATGTATACAGTACTTTATTGCCTGTACATTAAGGTCGTGTAAACATATTTTTGGCACTTTGCCTGTATTCATAGCTCTGTTGTTGACTGTACGTTTGATTTTTCAAGCCAAGCTTGCGTAACGTAATCGATAAAATATACAGATGACGGATGCTACGAAAAGTCACTCGACCTATTTCTACATATGTACATACATATATATATTACTATGTAGGTATTACTTAAGTTTCAATTAGCGTTTTCTATCAACGTTTGTCATCTTGGCTAGACCCCTAGGTGTCTAATTCGACTTGATTTAATGGGATTATTTTGTGTACAGTCAGCTGACGTTGATAGAAGAAAATAATGAAATTAAGCAAGCAGCTGAAGTATCTACATCCAATGTTATCCTGATCCAATACAATCCAAAAGCCATCGGCATTAAAAGATAAAATAATATTCAAATACCTCTTAACTACGTGACGAACATATTTCTAAAACCATCTTTGCTCGTTAAACCCTCTTAACAGAGATAGTAGTGTCAGCTTATTATTATTATCCAGCCAAAAGGCTAAACAACACGACAGCGGTAAATTTTACCGAAAAATCACACGCACCGCCGCGTTCATAACGTCTCAGGCGCATCTTTATCTCGCTAATTTAAAAAAGCTCTAAAATATACCAAATTAATGGCGCGTAAGTCTTTTTAAAATAGGCGGGTAGATCTGAAATGGCGCGCGACCAATCGGACACTCAGATTTGAATATGGAATATTAAACATAAACCGTCGTTGAGACCTTCATAAATTTAACCAATAAATGTCAGTTTGTGGCCAGAGCAGCGTTCGAAGGATCTTTAAATACCGACGTGAGGTGTAAAAGTTTTGTTTGATTGTCGTAGAATGGACGAACGAGTTTATGATCGGGAGTTAAAAAACTATAAGTACTTACGCCGCGTTTGGTGTGTAACCTTTCCAAAAGTTTTAGTCTAAAGTCTTGCCGCGAAGCCAACATGCCAATCGCTATCGCTCCGTAGCGAACCAAACGCAACTGTTTCTATCACACTATTTATGGAAGAACAGTGATAGAGAGACACAAAGCGTTTCGTTGTCGTAGCGATAGCGATTGTCACCTTGGCAGGCCGCCTGTTTTTAAACACGTATTGGGCCTCATACATTTCACGACTCTTCTCTTTCCGAACAGACTCTATTCGATATTTGATAATCTCATAGACTTAAATATAAACATACACCAGAGGGCTGGAAGCTACTTCAGTCAGAGACTAAGTCTGGCCATCCAACGAGGTAACGCTGCCAGTCTACTGGGCACCATAACACATGACAGCGACCTAGGGAGCATTTTTTATTTATAAGTTTATTTATAAGATTATTTCAAGTTTTATATTCCATGTAGTTTAGTTTTATTATTGTATCGTTTGTATTTTTTGTCCCAATAAAATATAAAATTAAAGAAACTATTGATCTCATGTTGGTGTACAATGCCCTGTTTATCAAAAGCCATTAAAACATGGCTCATTTAAAAGAGGGATACAAAAATCTTACAATTCTTACTTGTTTTGTTATTGATAATATTTGATATGATAAAATAAACCCTTGAGAGGAACACATCCATATTGTCAGGGCAATAGAGTGCACTTTCAGACAATTTGTTAGCACTTTTGCCGCTTTGATACATCTGGTACTCCAGTCGACTGTACCAAGGAACATAATATGTTAATAATAATTTATCCGACTCATCACAGATATGTCAAGCCGTGGTCATAATAGGTCTACACTGGGCTCGATTTGGATTTTGAAATAGATATCTATTAGATATATTTTAGACATCACCAAGATACGATAACGATATGTTTAAGATCTAACCTGTCAAATTTGACATTTGCGTGATTCTGGAGATACTCTTGAACGATTTCCATAGGATATGACTTAGAGATCCAATTCACATCTAATAGATATCTTACTCTATCTAACTTAAAAGTGACATTGGTTGCCCGAATTGCGCTGCAAAAAAGAACTAGTTGATATCTAAACTATAACGTATCTAGAATGGATCTAGTACGTGTCGTCTCTTGTGAATATCTTGAAGTTCGAAAACAGCAGACTGTCACCAAGAAAAGTAGGACCTATAGCTACCTACATAGATAATATACTTATATACTCGTCATGGTGCAATTCTAATATGTTGAATACCTAGTTCTCATATGTACTTTGGTACCTACATCAATTCATATCTCTTCGTTCCTGGAAGCCTGGAACAAATCATTCAGTATTAGGAACAAATATTGATGAAATGATGCTCTTAACACCCTTACCGGAATTCAAACTCAAGGCCTCCAGCTTTGAAGACAGCTTCAATAAGCTGTTAAAATTGTTAAAAGAACATTTGCAAGATCGTCACTTACACAAATAAGATAAAGGAACAAATCTATTCATAAGAGGATAATATGATAATCTCGGATTTACTTAGCGGACGTAACTTTGCTTCTATTGTTGACTTTTTAAAAGCCAAAGATATCTTGCTTGCTGTAACTGAGAGGTCTTGTAGTTATCTCATAGTTTTAGCGATCAGCTGAGGATTGTAAGGGCCAACGGGACACTACTACTAAGCCTACTTTGACTGAAAGCCAACCAACCTTTTAGTTATCAATAAGTAAGTAAATGGATAAGTAATCATCTCATAATCTTAGTGATCAGAATAGGATTTAGGACTGTTAGAGTCAACGGGACTACGGACTACTAAGCCTACTTTAACATACTAAGACGTGTATTTTTACCGGACTATGGAAAGGATTATAAATTCTAGGTTAGACCAAGAAAAATCTGCAGCGATTTTGATAGCCCACGGCGCCCACGCAGTGCAACTGTTTTGACGTGTGTTCAAAATAACACTTGCACTGCGTGGGCTATCAAAATCGCTGCAGACTTTTCTTGGTCTAACTCTAACAGTGGAGGTAAATTTGTTATGTCTGTGTAAGTAATGTTGTGCAGTCACCGTCGAAACATACACGCGTATTCGGAAAACGAGATAATCACAAGATCTAGAAACGATATAGAGATCAACTAGATTTACATTAGATATCGACTAGGTGTGACTTGGATATCTAAGTCATAACTTGTCGAAATCGTTCAAGAGGACCTCCAGAATCGCGAAAACGTCAAATTTGACATATCTATCTTGTCGAAATCGTTCAAGAGGACCTCCAGAATCGCGGAAACGTCAAATTTGACATATCTATCTTACAAAATATATTTAAATTATCCATATCGTAACTTGCTGAGGTCTAGTAGAGATCTTATACATTTTCAGAATCGAGCCGTTAGCCTACACGAATAATCAATGGGGTACATGGCAAAGACTAAAATATTGACCGATTTTCAACAAGTATAAAGTTTTACCTATACGGAAAATCACGTCAGTATTTCGTTTCTAAACCTTTTTCTTGTTTCATAGTCTTCATTAAGTTTACTTTGCTAATCAGATTGCCAAAACCATTAATGTAATGCGGACTATTGTGGTAGAGTTTTTATCATTTATCGCTTTGGAATGGACATCTAACTTTCGAACTTCTCGTATACTTGTCTATACATGGTGATAAGTGACAATAATATTAATATACCGGGTGTGGCCTGTAACATGAGCAAATAATTAAAACATGGATTGTACTCCTCAAACGGTGACACTTTTATTCAACAACTTTAAAAAATGATGAAGTATTTAGACTCCCTATTTTTCATACAAAATAAATATGATCTTCAATGGACGCCATCGCCACGCCATATCATTGTGATTGACGTTGCTTGTCACGCCTTAAACAAAACAAAATTCGTAATACATTTCGTCTTAGAATAAAATTTAAAGTGTATTAAAAAACAAACCACAAGTTATTTTTAAAAGTCGCTGAACAAATGTTGATCAGTATGAGGAGTACAGCCTACAGTTAAATTTTTTGCTCATATTACAGGCCACACCCGGTAGAAACGGCTACGACCGGCTAATATCAACAAATGTAGATTGAAAATGTGCATGAGTTGTATTTCTTTATTAGATAATTTCAAAATTTATAGCGGTACGGAATTTTCAGGAGACAAAAAAATCAGCCATGCAAGAGCTGCGTTTTTTTTTAATACCGACTATAGTGTGCAATATGCATAGGTACTCATGTCGCCCACCTTTCCCTATAATTAAATTACCCACCACACGCCCTACATGCAAAAACACTAAAAACCGATGTATGTTTGTTTTCCAATTACGCCAAAACCACTGAACCGATTTAGCAATGTAAGGATCCGGGCGGTCTAATGAGATTCGCACTTTGACTGCAAAGATATTGTAGACGTTTTTCGCTGTATTACTATACAATAAAATTCAAAATTGGTTACATATTTTTGACGCCATGCGTACTCATTATCTTACCACAAACAGGTGCTTATGGTACATTGGTACAATGTACTTACTATTGTTTGCTGGTAAGTATATTGTTGGAAATATATAAGTAATTTACGCTTCGCGGTCGCGGGCGCTCTTTGAAAAAGGACCTCGGAGTGGATCGAATTCTGTCGAGTGATATTTAACTTAGGTAAATGTTTATAATATACAGCTTGGCAAAAAAGAGTAGAAATTAAAAAAGTGGCAACACTGTAGTGTCATCCCTTTCAAACCAATTTATATAAGAAAACGGGACGACACTACAGTGTTGCCACTTTTTAATTTCTACTCTTTTTTGCCAAGCTGTAATATCCACACGGACAAAGCGCCATAAATACCTACGCGTACACGACCTTATGGCCTAAACATTAAGTTAGTGTATATATATATATATATCTGAATCTGTATCCGTATCTTTATTATTTACCTAGTCTGTACATAGTAGATAAGAGGTTGGAATAAATATTAACAATGTTTATAAAAGTATTTTTTCGTTCCAGTTCGAAATACGTTTTGTTTTCGAAATAGCATTTGAATTAGGATGTAAGTTTCAGGAGTTTAACAGTTTATTCGATGAACTCACTAAATTCAGTAAGATATAACAATAGAACAAACCGTTTATAGCAGGCCTAGCACAATTGGTCACGCAATCCTTGTCATGCGACAAATAATTTGTCGATAAATTATTTATCTTTATTTATTTATGACTTTATCAGAGAGTTTATTGTTTTAGATAAAGAACCGATTACCTTACCTTGTTGGAGAGAAAATAATTCTTGAATAAATATGTATTACGAACCTTAAACCTGGTACTCAATATGTTTATAAATGGAAGAAAAACTCAGATGAAGCCAAAAAGAACATTATTATTTATTTATTTATATTTATACTTCAATCAGTCTTTTATTGATAAAATATACCTAAGTAAATATTTTACACATCAATACAATACTTACAGCTAATGGAAACACATATTATAATATTAAGAATGAAATATTACTTACTTATCTAGGGTACATCATTATATTTTACATAATTATGTACTGAATTTTTGGACCATAACTCACATAGTTGTAGTAGGTACTAGACTATAGTTACGTGTTTTTACGGTACCAAGGCAATCGAACTGTATTTTATTAAGTAGCATTTTTATACCAATTCCAAATCTTACTAAAAGACAGTATTTATAATAATGTTTTATTTAGCATAATATATGTACCTAAGTAATAGCTGTCGATCGTTACAGATAATTTAAATAATCGTACCTACTTATAAAATGAATCCGAAATTATTGTAATTTGTAACTATCTGATAATCTTAAAACGTTAATATGTATTTAGACTAATATATGTAGGTAGGTAAAACTAAACATTAGGTACAGAAATGTATGATTAATTAATACAATGTAATGCCATTAATTAACAAATTTGATTATATGTTTGATAAACAGCAGGCTAGTTTAAAACTTGATGACACCATGCGGTAACTAACAGAAATAAATTAATAAATTATTTATTTCAATGGTATTTATATTTATACAATGGAATTTCTATTTTAGAAATCTTTGCTGTTTTGTGCAATTTTAATCTGTAATCGGCGGGTAGTCGATAACATTTGAGTAGTCCCTTTTATGAAATTATGAATTTAACTTGACTATAAATCCTATTTCGTCAGGTGACAAGATAAAGTCACTAATTACTAAAAAAATTAAACAAAAATCGACCTTCTTTTAGTACTAATATGGTTCACTATGGCTATGAACTTGTGGTGGTACTTAGTAACTTTTGCTTGTCACCCGACGATTTGTTGCAAAATTATCAGACAACATTAGCGCTAAGAATTATCAGTAAACCTACGTAAAAAAATAGCCATAAATGAACATTAACCTCATTAAATCGTCGTATTTTAAAACATGGTTAACAATAGTGCATGCTTTCATGAAGAATACTTATCCACGTCACGTAAAATAAATTATCCATTCCATATTATCCATCCAAATTATCCAAATTATGAAAAAAGGGCGGCAATATTTTTTGAGAGCATTTATCTAATCCTTTTAAACCAATTGGCTCGACGCATTTTAATATGTCGTAAATTTTGTGATTATAATATAGGTATTTTCTAAATTTTTTTTGTTAAATCTTAAGAACCGAACTGATATTGCTGATACTTATGTCTTTGTAAAAACCGCTTGTTATTTCTGAAGCCAGCCAGCCTGGCCATTCCTGTCTTACAGGCAATAGTTATAATAATGAACTGCGACGGCAAACTTAATAACAGCCTTCTACCCCCGACTTTTATGATCCAAGGACTTTTATGATAATAAAAAAATGTACAGAAATAAGACCGCCGATTCACCAGCGAAATGTTTATGCAAAAAAACATTTATGGCTTTTACACTTATTTTTAACCTCATCATATTATTCGTTTTATCATTATAGGCAAAAAGTGACAAAACACGTACGTTTTAATTAAAATATATACGTGTATGTATAAGTTTAAACGAATGAGACAGCGTTATAATTGTCGTTTGTCTACACCTTCATATATTTACATTTATATTTAATAGGTGCAGCACGGTTATGATGATAGCAATCATTGTCATTTATCGTCAAACATAAGACAACAATCATTGTCATTTATCGTCACACTTAAGACATCAGTCACATTTTGACAACTTTACTGTGTGTTTAATGAGAAAGTCGCATTTTTATCCACAGCGACAAGCGACTAAATCACGATCATTTTAGGCTCGATATTTGTAATATTATTATACCTACATACCAAACAAATTATTATAGTAGCTTTATATCTCACTTAACATAGTGTAACTAAAAGCTTTATTAAAAAATAACTTTGAACAATAAAAATTATCGTATCGCACAAAAAACTTCATTGAGGAAAAGACATCAACGACCGGCGGTTACTTATATTTTTTAGCTTATCCTGTAGCGTTTTTGTTCATGTATTTACTGTCAATATTTTTATTATTACGTTTACACAATATAAACATATCATACAGATTTGTGGTTAGAGTTATGTATGTCATTCCTTATAATATTGTCTAGAAAATTTTGTGCAGCAGCGTAATGACATTATTTTAAATTTAATTTACCATGTCACTTACGGCAAAATCCATTTTGTGGTAGTTTAAAAACGCTGGTAAACTTTCTTAGAGGATTAGATTATTTTTAGGGTTCCGTACCCAAAGGGTAAAACGGGACCCTATTACTAAGACTTCGCTGTCCGTCCATCCGTCCGTCCATCCGTCCGTCCGTCCGTCCGTCCTTCCGTCCGTCTGTCACCAGGCTGTATCTCACGAACCGTGATAGCTAGACAGTTGAAATTTTCACAGATTATGTATTTCTGTTGCCGCTATAACAACAAATACTAAAAACAGATTAAAATAAAGATTATATGGGGCTCCCATACAACAAACGTGATTATTGACCAAAGTTAAGCAACGTCGGGAGTGGTCAGTACTTGGATGGGTGACCATTTTTTTTTTGCTTTTTTTGTTTTTTTTTGCATTGTGGTACGGAACCCTTCGTGCGCGAGTCCGACTCGCACTTGCCCGGTTTTTAATTTAGATTATATCCCTAAGTACATACCTATATGTTTAGCCGACGGCCGCCTTATGTTTCAGAGCAATAGAATCATAGTTCTATAAGAAGTTTTTTTTATAAATTTGTGATTACGGTTTATTTTATTTATTTATAAAAAGGAGGCAAACACACGGACGGTCCATCTAATCTAAAACATTTTCGGTGATTTTAATGATTTATTATTTATTTACTAAGTAAGAAGGCATAGTTGTATATATTCTATAGATTTCAAAACATTATCGAACATACGAAAATACTCGGTAAAACAATTTGCATAAATAGGTAACAATACCAAGATAGCTAAAACTATCGGTAACAATTAAATAATTATATAGATAGTAAAAATGTGGTAGTGTCGTTTAAATTAAACTATTAGTTGAGATTGTTTTTTTCCTCATCCACTATCCACAACAGGCACGCAATTAGTTTATCCTTATTTTATCTGGGTGAGTCGAGCAAATTAGAGTTATCCTTAATTTGTTATATTGATTTATTAATACTTTAAAATTTTACCTTAAAACAAGCACAGTTAAAATAACTCAAGAATGGAAAAAAATGATTTTTCCCATATAATTTTATAAATTACTATCGACCATAAATTAATCATGAAGTTAATGATATATCTCGATTTGTCATCCTGTCAACCTAGTGATAAATTTGTCTACATCTGTTATGACCCTGAAGTTCGATAAAATTTGACGCTATATTAGGCCTTGCGTGCGAACCTATAGGCCTAACATGTAACATAAACAACATTGTTTTTATAAATTCAAGTTTACAGCATTGTTTATCTTAAAATCAATACCTACTTAGTGTACAATTACAGGTAAAACGAGTTGGAAAATTTTCGCGCATTTTTTGTTGTTTTCAATTATGTGTATGTCAAACGCTCATCTACGTCAGATTGTTGCGTAATATATATGTGTATATTTATATTTTTCTTCTTTTGACATTGAAGTTTGTTTAAAATCTGTTACTAAGGTAGTTCAGTGATATTTAGGTAGGTGATTTATGAGATATGTTTACAGGTTTTATTTATATATCTTTCAATAAAGGATTTGATTAAATATAGTAGTGAGTGACTATAGGGCTGTTAGTCTCCCAACACATGACACATACCTATCAGTAAAAAAAAAAAAACAACTTTTTATCGCAACCACAACACAGTTCACATTTTTTTTTTATTTGACATAGACACAGGACACTAACTTTTACCAATGTGGTGCTGGTGAAAGGGGGCATGGGCCCCCCGACCCGCGGCAAGGAATCCCGCCACTTCGGCACCTATACACGGCACTTCACTTGACACCCCGCGACGACAAGCGCGGCGACAACGCTCCTACGCGCGCTAACTCTCAACGCGTACTGACCAAAAACGCTAAGCTTTCGAACGACATCACGGGACAGAACGAGAGGGAGAACGCTTCACTTTGTGGGCGGGAGGGAGACGGATAGGGTAGCGTTCGGAAACAGGCGTGGTTCGAGGAAGCAGCCACTAGCATCGAAGGGGTGGCGCCAGCGGTGTTTTTCTAGGTTTTGTTTCGTGCGTGTTTCTGTGCGGTAGTAGGATTTCATTTTGTGGTACACGTGCGGCGTTCGCAGTAAATTTAAATTGGCTTGCCGGTACATCGGTTGGGAGCTGAACATAATTATAGAGCCTGGATTTTTCGGTTGCGTCTCTAGGTGCTGGTCTTTTATTTGGTGTTGGAAGGATGTTGGGGGCGTGAGGGCCCTTTATGTAGGGCTCCCGCCTCCGGGATTTCTTTATTTTGGCCCTTCCGCCCTCTGCAGGCTGTGATTACAGCCCGGTGTCATAATAAATAAATATCGTAGATACTCCTGAGTAAAATACTGTCTGGTGCGCGCTAGCTATGAAGATTCCAGACTGCCTTTGCCTCTAATAGATATTTTATAGTTTTCTTCAGGTTGATAGTTAATAAATATTTTAATACCTTATTGTAATAGCATTAGGGTGAAATGGGCTGGCAGTAGTAATTATCTAGAGGTAAAACTTAAAAAGCTATCGGGGTTTTAATTTTTATGCCGTTTGAGATTATTTATTATCCATTTATAGGTAGTAATATTCTTTATTGTGTACAATAAAAACACTACCTGCACTAAGATATATTTAGTAGAAATATTCTAACATTTCTACCGTGCAAAGAAATTAATTGTATATCTACCTAGGTACTTAAAATATTTGAGGCGCCCAATTCATTCTAGTAAATTTCAGCTTTACCTCTTTTTTATCTATCTTTATCTGCTAAGTACATTAATATCTAGTCTAGCCGGACCAAGCTAACTCTGCGTGGCATTTGTGATGACAAAGTAAGGAAATCTCATCATTTATGTTAAATTCTATGAAAATATGGCATTTATAATGACGCTACTACACTTTGCTCTGTTAAAGTCAGTGCAAAACTAGCTTATTTCTATTGGATTAGTAAATAAAAAACAAAACATCATGAATTAAGGAATAGGTATAGACAACGTACTAAATAGGTAGAGCTTACGAAAGGATGGTAGAGCTAATAATAGTTATTTACGATACAAGTGCGAATAATAGGAAATTCGCAACGAGTGGCGAATAAACACGGCCGAATAAGAGAGTTTGAAATCAACACGAGCTCTACACTCGTTGCAAATTTCTTATTTTTCGCATTTGTGTACATATGACACATCCTTATTTCTATCATTTTTGATTCTGACGGCGCGATTCGAGAAATGATTTAGAGATTCACTATATATGAAATAGTAAAGATATGTGACGTTCCACGGCAAAAGGTACCCTTGTCCCGGCTGAATATTGGAGCGGCGTTAATAATAGCGTAAGCGCCAGCCACCATAAGGTACCTTTTGCCGTGGAACGTCACATATCTGTACTATTTCATATCTAGTGAATCTCTAAATCATTTCCCGAATCCCGCCGTGAGTGTAGGTAATTGTACCGTTACTGAAATACTTGCTCAGCTGACTTACGGCCCGATTCGATTTCGAACTTACATGGATTAGATGTGTCAGTGTCTAAAATGACGTCTTTTTTTCAAACAAAAACGCACTCAGAGTCAAAAATGGTAGAATAAGGATGTGTCATATATAAATGTATTTAATCGTCACTGTCTATTCCATGCTGACACCAATTACCACCGCCAAGTATTAAAAAGGAATCAGCCTGATGGTTCCTCTACACGATGGACCAGCCACAGCCGGCCACTCCAAGGGACGCATTTATGCGTTAGAGGGAGCAAGTGATATTGCTATCTCATTCTACCGTATGGCTGCGTCCCTTAGAGTGGCCGGCGCTGGCCCATCGTGTAGAGGAGCCATGAAAATCAACGCTGGGCATCACCATCTGCCCTACGCATAGGTATGTTGAGACTGGTACCCTTTTACCAAACCAGGCGTGGCTCACTCACAAGTACATCCGTTCCACACACGTAGTTTTGTGGCTAGGCATAAGCCGCGCGTGGCGCTGTCGCCACCTAGCGGCCATATCTGTCCTGATCGTAACAGACGCGTTTTGTTAGAGAGTGAGTCTTCTGTACCTAGTGCTATTATTTATTCTGTGACCATCCATACTTTAGTTTAAGTTACCATATTGTTTTTGTTCCTTCCATTACTGTACTGTTTTTGTGTTCTGGTAATAAACGTATTATTATTTATTTTTTATTTATTAAAAACCTAAACAGTAAATTCAGAATTGACTACATTACTTTTGATACATTCTGTATGTCCATGCCCAATTTAAAAGATGAATCGCAACTGACAGAAGAAAGCGATACCTACCTAAATTACGAAGTACGAAAACAGACGCTTATTTTCTAATAGGTCAACGGGAAAAAACTAAATATTACCTACCTCCAAAAAGAATAGGCAAACCTCGTATAAATAAGATTAAGTAGAACACTAGAGCCCAATCCCAAATTATGTTTTATCTTGAAAATAACACTTAAGGTAGAGTTAGACCGAGCAAAACTTGCAGCAATTTTGATAGCCGAGACTGTGCAAGTGTTATTTTAAACGTGAAACTTCCTTAAATGCTTATTTCAGCTATTATTAATATTTCATACCTGTGTGTGTTGGTAAAAACCGGGCAAGTGCGAGTCGGACTCGCGCACGAAGGGTTCCGTACCATAAAGCAAAAAAAAACGGAAAAAAATGCAAAAAGAAAACGGTCACCCATCCAAGTACTGACCATGCCCGACGTTGCTTAACTTTGGTCAAAAATCACGTTTGTTGTATGGGAGCCCCACTTAAATCTTTATTTTATTCTGTTTTTAGTATTTGTTGTTATAGCGGCAACAGAAATACATCATCTGTGAAAATTTCAACTGTCTAGCTATCACGGTTCGTGAGATACAGCCTGGTGACAGACAGACGGACGGACGGACGGACGGACAGCGAAGTCTTAGTAATAGGGTCCCGTTTTACCCTTTGGGTACGGAACCCTAAAAATTGTGGATCCTCGGTTATGCAGGAGGTACGTCTTACCTATACATATAGGTAGCAGAATCAGTGGCGGATTTGCAGTCTTTGCCGCCCTAGGCCCCAGGCCCTGTAGCCGCCCCTTTCAAGGCACCCATAATATTTACTACATTTTGAGTTATTTCTTGTTACCATCAGCGTATTTTTTGTCACAATTTGCCGCCCCTATATCTTGCCGCCCTAGGCCTACTGTGCCTTAGGGCAAATCCGCCACTGAGCGGAATGAATAAATCGTTGTCGAAAAATGCATGAAAAATATCAAAAAATTTGGTCTGGATCCTTAATCACCATACGGGAGAAAAATATAGCATTAACTTTTTTCGAAATCCATCATCTTTTGGGTGTCAGTTTTGTAACGGTCCATACAAAATGTTTTAAATCAATAGTCCTCGTGATTCTGAGTATAGTTCGTTTATTTTAGCATTAGAAAGAACTTGGAAGAAGGTAAGCGATCTTGACATGTATTTTAATTGAAAAACGCTTTTTTAAAATAAGTAACTATTACTTATGAAAACAGAAGAATATAAGTGATCGTATTAGATTCATAAATGTTACATATTTGCCGTAACTTATTTTTAATATGTGTTTTTCAATTAAAAGACATGTCTAGATTGTTTACCTTATTTCTGATGCTAAAAAAAACGAACTATAGAACTAACCCAAAAGTTGATGGATTTTCGAAAAAAAGTAAATGGTACACAAGTGAAAATGCCCATACACAGACATGAAGTTCAGTTCAGTCTTCCAGTCTACCAATCAATGGTTAGTACCGAAATTGGACAATTAGTAGGTATATATACCACAGCTGGTGTTCCGTGACCACAGCTGGTGCAACTCAGCTGAAACGTCGGAATTAAAGGTAAAAACAATGAAATTATATCGCGGTAGACCCGTTTGTGTAATTGAATATGTGTACAAAACGCGAGAGTTTAAAGTGTTAAATTAGTAGGTAATAGTTTAGCAAATACGGAACCGTTTAGCTTACAGGTGGGCAAGTTTTGGAGTTTCAATAAATTTTAGGCAAATTTCAATAGGAAATACCTGGGAAACTTTCAGTTTGGAAACGATAATTTCTGTCCCCATACAAAAAAATACGAGAACATTCCGATTCTATGTAGTTTCGCTGTAGGGTGCTATTACATTAGTTCGGTAAGGTATTCACAAAAACCTAACCCATTGCAACCACAGAAAATGTTGTCCGTTTGTGGGCATATCTAATCCGTCTTAAATCTGACTAAAAATTATACCTCACTTAACTATCCGTAACCGTTATAATATGGCGTATTTCGTAAAACATAAATAATTATGCAAGAAACAAAACCGCTAGCGACACCTATCGACATAGTGTACCAACTTTGAGGTCGACGGTAAGTGGACGAATTACGTTTGGTGAGTCGCTACTTGCTCACTTAGTTCTGGTTTAAATTTGTAGATGTCGCTTTAGGAGCAAAGGTGTTTAGAAAAACATATTATTGAGATTGCTGTTATGGTGTGTTTTTACCTGTTTATACAGTTATTTTTACTAGTAGGTACCTACATCATTTTTTTTAATTAATGTGTATTAAAAGTTTGTCACACCTTCCTCAGTTTAATAACTGATGAAGTGGAGCCTGAGATGGAGATATCCCCATCACACTTCTATGTACTGCTGCGTCCTTATCTTGAATACTTATTCAGGAAGGTGTGAAAAGTCCTTTATGCTTATCACATTTAACCTACTGTGAACGATACGCATCCTGAAAGAATTTTGACTCATTTTTTTGCAATTTTTTTTTCGAGAACGGTATTTTTGATCTATACAGATTTAGATTAACCCACCCACGATTTGTGACATTGATTTTCAACTAAAACTCGGTATTTATGTAAACATTTTTTAATTATCACACAAAAGTTATTGACAAATACACTGGTTGAGTATACAATATTAATTGAAGCATTATGCTAGTAGTAGTAGTTATTTAGAGATTTATTACATTAGCTAGGTAATTTGTTTTATTTCATTATTTTATGAGTCCATCAGTTTATCACAGAAGTATGATATTAATATCGATTACAAAAATAAACCAATATATTTTACTCTTACTTGTAGCAAAGAGAATTTAGCCTAGAGGAATACTGTCAAAGTAAATTATGTAGTCAGTACATTTACTGCCATCTTTCGACACAAATGATGAACACTTTTAGAACGCCATTTGACGATAGGCCAAAGGTGCCTATGCCAAACCCATCTCTTCGAGCGCTGCCGCCATACCTTTGGCCTACTCTCGGTTATATGGCGATATTTTTTGACATGTAACACATATCAATGAAAGAATAAGGATCAAAGTCAAATGGCGTTCTAAAAGTGTTCATCATTTGTGTCGAAAGATGGCAGTAAATGTACTGACTACATAATTTACTTTGACAATATTCCTCTACTTCAAATTCTCTTTGCTTGTAGTATAATGAATGAATGAATAATATTTATTTCAGGACAAGCCCCATATTAAAAGTCAACTAATAAATATGTACTATATAGGATGACAAAAATAACTAGACTTTCTATGCATTCTTACTTAAATTTGAAAGACAAAATAGTAATGGTTCTTTTTTTTCATTAATTCTTATTAGAAGAATATGAACGCGGTTGAAAAAAGCTGCTAGATACTTACCCCCTTATTCATAAACCTTTACTAAAATTGCCAAGCCGATAATAATCGTGTGTCCCTTTCCATCATACCAATACGTCGGAAAGGGACAAACGATTATTACTGGCTTGTCAACTTTAGTAGACGTTTATGAATAGGGGTTATATTGTATAAAAATTGCACAACTTTTACTTCATGACGTCAAACGCCAACCCTTCAAACGCCACGCCAGTCGTGCGCGGCACGCCATTATGAACCTTGTATGAATGCACGAAGGTTGATATTGGGATGTAGCCGCGCGCGTCATTAGAAGTCATTGGCTGTCAAACGGTTAAAAGGCACAAACGCTAAGGCAATAGAATTATTTGTTACTGATGTCTTAAACCAGCGGTCGGCAACAAACGGCCTGCGAACCTCTCACTTGCGGCCCGCGAGCCTACCTGGCTATTTTGTATGTAATATTGACAAACGACAATTTCTGATAAAGTCATAAATATTAACAAAGTGCGGCCCGCGTGTACTTCGGTAACTACTATTTGGCCCTTGGCTGCTAAAAGGTTGCCGACCGCTGTCTTAAGCGATTTGAATTAATTACAGCCAGGTCAAATGAAATACAATACGAAGGCACATTCACATTATAATACACTCACACACACACACTCGTCACCACACACAATAAAATATCAGACTTAAATTATTTATATAGTGCTATAAAGTCTTTCAGTTTTATCACTTATTTCGAACCTCGTAAAATCCCTAGGTGGCCTGGGTCATAATCATAAGTCAATACCAAAATTCCTTATCAATATTGCAATTCATTGAAAATATGGGTTGACAAAAACACGTACAGTCGCCATCAGATATATCGGAGCGGCCAAGGTGCTAACAAATATCTGAACACGCCTCTATTGTCAAGGCGCTAGGGTGCGTGTTCAGATATTTTTGAGCACCTCGGCAGCTCCAATATATCTGATGGCAACTGTACCAACCCTAAATTTGCCTTTAGTACATAACTGCGCCCTAACTATACTCTGTTTCTTTAGGTATTTAAATATAAGTAAACAGAATATAGGTAAACAGAATAATAGGTAGATAAAAACATTACATGATCAAATAATGTAGGTCAAAGTCAAGTCGTTCAAGATCGGTTTTCCTAGGATAGTGCCGTCATATATGAGATGATTTATATAGCGGCCGTCTCCATACTAAATAATACGGCTAAATATGGACGTCGTAGTATTTGTATGGAGACGGCCGCTATATGACGGCACCGCTATCCTAGGAAACCAGAGCATCAGCGGCTGATCCAGGCGGTTTTGTATTTGGTCGGTTAACCAATAAACTTTATAACTACCCGAAAATGTACAAATTGTTTGTTTACCTTTTCTAATACCTAAAGATACAGACTATGGTATCAAATCCACTACTTATGAGGTTATGTTTAACCAATATAAATTATAATCAATTCCTAAGGGCCACTTGGACTATCCCACTAACCCGGGGTGAACCGGTTAAACCTGGAGTTACCAATGTTACCATGGTTACCAGTACAATTTGACACTGGGTTAACGGTTTAACCGGGTAACACCGGGTTAGTGGGATGGTGCAAGTGGAGCTAACCATTCTAAATTAATGTATCTACCTTACGCCCAGGCCTGTTCAGTCCTGTCCCTGTTAATCCTGGCTATCTCAGTCCTGAGTTTCCTCTCATTGGCGCTAGCTTCGCGAAGTTCTGCCTCCTTCTCGGCCGCTTCTTCTAATTTCTGTTTCTGCACGCTTAGGCCTTTGAGTTGAGATTGGAGAGCTGATATTGTTGAGTACGCTGCGTTCTTTAGCTGTGAACAGAAGTAGTGTGCTAAAATTTGTTCAAAAATTATATACTAAGTTTTCAAATGGAGTATCTTGCAGTAATTACAGTGTGTTTGACAAGAGCGTGACCAGAGTTCATGTATGTTTTAAGGATGTGGCGCAGAAAAAAAAGTACTAGCTGAATAGCATCTTGTTTTGCCTACAATGCTTCGTGAAAAATAATAAATTTCTTTTGACAGTTTCCCACCTAAACTTCAATAAAAAAACAAGAATGTCTCTTACGATTCACGTTATTATGAAGCAGTGTTCTTCTATACGTACCTGAAAGGGCCCAAAATGTCACGAAATCAAGCTGATTACATATAAATAAGTCGAAGGCATTTGTTACCCTGGTCTTGACCTCGTGGTGGAAGCTCTCCATCTGCTCGAGGATCTGTTCCCTCTCCTTCACGTTGGCTCGCTGCTGCATCCTACTGGCTTCCTTCTCTTCTGTCTCCTCAGGGTTGCGTATCGTTCAAGGTCTTACCTGAGCGTCTCTCTCCCTGGTCTTGACCTCGTGGTGGAAGCTCTCCATCTGGTCGAGGATCTGTTCCCTCTTCTTCACGTAGGCTCGCTGCTGCATCCTGCTCGCTTCCACCTTCTCTTCTGTCTCCTCAGGGTTGCGTGTCGTTCAAGGTCTTACCTGAGCGTCTCTCGCCCTGGTCTTGACCTCGTGGTGGAAGCTCTCCATCTGCTCGAGGATCTGTTCCCTCTCCTCCACGTTGGCTCGCTGCTGCATCCTGCTCGCTTCCACCTTCTCTTCTGTCTCCTCAGGGTTGCGTGTCGTTCAAGGTCTTACCTGAGCGTCTCTCGCCCTGGTCTTGACCTCGTGGTGGAAGCTCTCCATCTGCTCGAGGATCTGTTCCCTCTCCTTCACGTTGGCTCGCTGCTGCATCCTGCTCGCTTCCACCTTCTCTTCTGTCTCCTCAGGGTTGTGAGTGTCGTTCAAGGTCTTATTTGAGCGTCTCTCTCCCTGGTCTTGACCTCGTGGTGGAAGCTCTCCGTCTGCTCGAGGATCTGTTCCCTCTCCTTCACGTTGGCTCGCTGCTGCATCCTACTGGCTTCCTTCTCTTCTGTCTCCTCAGGGTTGCGTGTCGTTCAAGGTCTTACCTGAGCGTCTCTCTCCCTGGTCTTGACCTCGTGGTGGAAGCTCTCCATCTGCTCGAGGATCTGTTCCCTCTCCTTCACGTTGGCTCGCTGCTGCATCCTACTGGCTTCCTTCTCTTCTGTCTCCTCAGGGTTGCGTGTCGTTCAAGGTCTTACCTGAGCGTCTCTCTCCCTGGTCTTGACCTCGTGGTGGAAGCTCTCCATCTGCTCGAGGATCTGTTCCCTCTCCTTCACGTTGGCTCGCTGCTGCATCATACTGGCTTCCTTCTCTTCTGTCTTCTCAGGGTTGCGAGTCGTTCAAGGTCTTACCTGAGCGTCTCTCTCCCTGGTCTTGACCTCGTGGTGGAAGCTCTCCATCTGCTCGAGGATCTGTTCCCTCTCCTTCACGTTGGCTCGCTGCTGCATCCTGCTCGCTTCCACCTTGTCTTCCACCTGTTTCCTCAGGGTAGTGAGGACATCGTTCATGAGGAGAGCGCGGGCTTCGCGCTCTTTAGCCCAAAGCTGTAACAGAAAAGTAACATAATGTTACCAGTGGCTCTGTGAGCTGTAGCCCTCGCGATCATAACTTAAAACTGAATAAATAACTGAACGAGCTATGGAGAGGGCTATGCTCGGAGTTTCTCTGCGTGATCGAATCAGCAATGAGGAGATCCGTAGACGAACTAAAGTCACCGACATAGCCCACCGGATTAGCAAGCTGAAGTGGCAATGGGCAGGCCACATTGCACGCAGAGAAGATGGCCGATGGGGTCGAAAAGTGCTCGAGTGGAGAACCACGGACTAGCAAGCGCAGCGTAGGACGTCCACCCACAAGATGAACAGACGACCTTGTTAATCGCCGGAAGACGATGGATGCGGGTCGCTTCCAACCGGCACGTATGGAGATCCAAGGGGGAGGCCTATGTTCAGCAGTGGACGTCTTATGGCTGAGATGATGATGATGATGAATTAATAATGTAGCACCGACCGGAAAGTCAAATTTTGTTGAGCATTAGACTTTCCGATCGGTGCTACATCTATTGTCAAGTAGCAGTACTGATAATTCCGCTACTCGATGCTAGATGTCGACTATGAAAATAATAGTCTTTTTGGTACCAAAACTGATGTATGGAGTTAGCAATCTATGTATTTTTAGTGTTCCGTACAAAACTTTGTTTACGGAACACTTATGGGATCACTTCGGTCTTGCAAATCAGTTAAATACGTTTTTCTCAGAGACCGTTTGACATAGATACCTCAAATTTGGAACAGTTATAGCAATTACCACCACTCATATTGTAAATAAGTCAAAACTGCTTATTTCTTATTAAAGGGGGAAATTTAGGGGGTTGAGAGGGGTAGGCTGAAACTTTTTTCATTTGTAAGAATCGTGTGGGGTACCATTAGAAAGCTTGCAAAAAATTGAGTCGATGGACTGATTTTGACTTCATTTTAGACTGCAATAGTTTCGTCAAAAAATGCATTTAAAGTTGCAAGTTTTCATACAAAAATTTTCACCTCTGTCCTGGCGATTTTCGCGAAAACTATAGCTAACAGGCAGCTGACCAGTCAATACCCAACTTAAAGAAGCATGGAGACGGCGGGAAAATTATCAGCTTAACTTTATCTTTATTAGTTTTTCAACTGCAGCTTGACCTTTGGTTGCTTAGGGCTAGCTAACTGATGCTTACACTGGTCAATTCATATATTAGGCAGTAATTTGCGAGAAACATCCTTAGTTAAAACTTTGGCATTGAAATTTATGACTTATGTCTTTGACACAAAGTTTAATTCTGCTTGCTTATTTTTGTGGGATATTTAATTTTATCTCAATAGCCTACTATAAGTATGAGAGAGATCTACAAAATACGACCTTATTATATTGCAAATAAGTTTCAATTTCGAACCGGCTTTCCAACCAATGGACTAGGCATCTCAAAAACCTGAAAAATTCAAATTAAGAATTCCGTTCTTGACTGTCGTTGTGTTTTTTTTTCCACAATAGGACACATAGAGTTAGTAAGGCGTATAGAGATAATAAAGTCATTTAATATTTATGAACAGCTTTGGCCTCATGTATAGATTTTATTGAGAGTATCTGATTCGTCGAAACAATATACACAATATTCCTTTTCATTAAGTACTATTACATTTCTGTAGTAATTGTATAATTATAATATCTATTAATTATATTCAGTACTTATGTATATTTTTGAACGGATCGGTGAGCAACAAGATTCAGGGCTATAACCGCGAAAATAGAAGTTCGCAAATTGCGAGCATTTTTCTCTGTCATTCTAATTACGCCTTCATTGGAGTAAAAGAGAAAGATCCCCGCAAATTGCGAATTTCGGTTTTCGCGGTAGCCCCTCAGTCCTGTTACGAGAAAATAATTTTGGAAGACATTAATAGTATATGACAGTTAAATATCACAGTTTTTAGAAACAAAGGTAAAATTGACGAAATATTTAAAGTAAGCCGATCTTGTTTTTTAGCAGTTCTAAATAATATTAAAGTCTATATATATGGCATAGAACTAGAAACAAAATTAAATAAAAAATAATAATGAGTTCTAAATTCAAATTGAAGGAGTATACATTTAAGGTATTATAGGCCAAGCGCGCACCACGATATAAATTTTTGCGACACGATTTTAGAATCGCGCTGTAATATATCGCAGAAAATTCACTGCGCGCACTGCGATGAAAAAGTCGACGATTTGTTCATTCTCAACATGGATTTCGTACCAGTCGCTTGTCATGAAACGTGTCTTTAATATGCGATTGCTGTATGACTTTGAGCATTTATAACACAAAGGTGATCCCCGTCTATTTCCATAATTAAATGGTCAACATCTAGCGTCTCATTTTGAGACTCCATTGGAGATGCAGGTGCCGAGATGTTGGGGTTTGGAGAGCGAAATGCCGACTGAGGTCCGGCCGGGGTGCGATTTTATTATCATAGTGCGCGCGGGGCCATACAACTCCGCATGCTGCAATTCACTTTGCGACAATCGCGTCGCGAACAATCGCGGAAAAATGTGACAAATCACAATTTTAAAATCGCTGCGATTTTTTTGTGGCATATGCGCGCACTAACATATAAACACATACGTTGCATTTCTGCGACAAAATTATCGCAGGACAAAAAATCGTGGTGCGCGCTTGGCCTTACTCTAAATTATTATAATACATCAAGCATTCGCGAGATGCTCGACTTCGGTATTCGGCCCTACGCGGAGCTCGGCCTTCGGCCTTCGCATTTAGATACTTATACTATTGTTCTGTGTTTAAGTACTAACATCCTGGACGCTTCGGGCCTTCGGCCCTACGCGGTGCTCGGCCTTCGGCTTTCGCATTTAGACACTTGTACTATTGTTCTGTGTTAAAGCACTCACATCCTGGACGCTTCGGGCCTTCGGGCTACGCGGAGGTCGGCCTTTGGCCTTCACATTTAGACACTTGTACTATTGCTCTGTGCTAAAGCGATGACATTTTGCTAAAGCTCGGCCTTCGGCCTTCGCACTTAGACACTTTGTACTATTGTTCTGTGTGTGTAGTTGAATACGGTATCCTAAAAACAGGCAAAGAACCTCTGTAAAATGTAACGATGCGAGCGGTACGGCTACCATCAGTTTGGCATTGACATAAACGCTACCGTGGGCGTGAACGTAATTTACTTTCTATGCATCTCGCTCGTACTGATATATTAAGTGCGAAAGAGATATACCTATAGGAAGTAAATTACGTTCACGATATCGTTTATGTCAATGCCAAACTGATGGTAGCCGTACGGAACACTAAATGCCTCGAGCTATCTCGGACTTGGCCAAATTATTTCTCTATGGTAATAGGGTCCCGTTTTTACTCTTTGGGACGCCGTCGTACATGGCGTCGATGTTCTTCTGTCTCAGTCGCTCTCACGATCCTCCTGTATTGTCTCACCTTGTCTTGTTTCTCGCTGAGCTGCCTCGCGTCTCTGTCGCTCTCACGATACTCCTGTAATGTCTCACCTTGTCTTGTTTCTCGCTGAGCTGCCTCGCCTCGCCGTCGTACATGGCGTCGATGTTCTTCTGTCTCTGTCGCTCTCACGATACTCCTGTAATGTCTCACCTTGTCTTGTTTCTCGCTGAGCTGCCTCGCCTCGCCGTCGTACATGGCGTCGATGTTCTTCTGTCTCTGTCGCTCTCACGATCCTCCTGTATTGTCTCACCTTGTCTTGTTTCTCGCTGAGCTGCCTCGCCTCGCCGTCGTACATGGCGTCGATGTTCTTCTGTCTCTGTCGCTCTCACGACCCCCTGTATTGTCTCACCTTGTCTTGTTTCTCGCTGGGCTGCCTCGCGTCTCTGTCGCTCTCACGATACTCCTGTATTGTTTCACCTTGTCTTGTTTCTCGCTGAGCTGCCTCGCCTCGCCGTCGTACATGGCGTCGATGTTCTTCTGTCTCTGTCCCTCTCACGATCCTCCTGTATTGTGTCACCTTGTCTTGTATCTCGCTGAGCTGCCTCGCCTCGCCGTCGTACATGGCGTCGATGTTCTTCTGTCTCTGTCGCTCTCACGATCCTCCTGTATTGTCTTACCTTGTCTTGTTTCTCGCTGAGCTGCCTCGCCTCGCCGTCGTACATGGCGTCGATGTTCTTCTGTCTCTGTCGCTCTCACGATCCTCCTGTATTGTCTTACCTTGTCTTGTTTCTCGCTGAGCTGCCTCGCCTCGCCGCCGTACATGGCGTCGATGTTCTTCTGTCTCTGTCGCTCTCACGATCCTCCTGTATTGTCTCACCTTGTCTTGTTTCTCGCTGAGCTGCCTCGCCTCGCCGTCGTACATGACGTCGATGTTCTTCTGTCTCTGTCGCTCTCACGATCCTCCTGTATTGTCTCACCTTGTCTTGTTTCTCGCTGAGCTGCCTCGCCTCGCCGTCGTACATGGCGTCGATGTTCTTCTGTCTCTGTCGCTCTCGCTCGCGGTACTCGTGTAACTCTAGAAGTGCTGCGTCTAAAACGCGCTTGTAGCTCGATCTTCTGTCTTCGTTGGATTCTATTTCCTGCAAACGGATAATTTTATTTCTAAAAATATTTTAGGTCTTCTTTACATGTAAATCATAGACTAGTTTCTATATTGTATGTTAATTATAAGATGTAATAATGTTTTGAAAAGATGTGTCCCGCCGAGTTTGTTGCCGGTCCCATATTGGGATACCCTCCTCCAATTGAGGGGGGATTTCATTCTCTTTGCGGCAGAGGTGTACGGTTGGAGCCGGTATAGCTTTATTTGACGTTCATAAGCGCATTGTAATATGCCTACTTGAATAAACTATTTTTTTTATCCTTTTTATACATATATTTTGCTTTTCTTTACTTTACGTATTAGTATTTCATTGTCTATGATGTAAACTAAGTTATTTACCTTCAAAACAGCTTTCTTTAACTTCTCCATCATCTGCAAATCCAACTCAATCTCCTGCAATACCGATATAACTTTCTTCTTCAGCTTATACTTATGCAGACCCATATTCACTATAGTGGCGTCCCTCTCTGCCACCAGCCGCGCGTGCTCTCTGTCTCGCTCGCTCGATATGAACTTGAGCTCGTCGAGTATCATGAGTTCTCTCTCTTCTTCTTTTTGCAGGCGTTTGACGATTGTCTCTTTCTCGCTTAGCTCGTCGATTTGGCCTTCTAAGCTTCCGCGGAGCTCCTGAAAAAAAAAAACAATTTAATAAGAAACTTAAATTACGTCAACAACTTCATTTTTGAAAAGAACCTTCTTACTACTCCTTAAGACGAATCAAACGAGCTCAAACTCAATACGATTACGTTGTTTATTATATTTTCTAATTCTATAACTACCTTATGGCTTCATCTTTATCGATGGTTGCCAATAGGACATTTTAGTTGATACTCCTTAAAGTGAACGAAAACTAGCGCAATGACCCTACGGTGCACGCTACTCATGAATAAGAAAGTGAACGTGTCGTAAATTCCTAATTAATATTACTTATCATTGCCCTCATTTGATTAATTTTACTTATCATTACCCTCATTTGATTAATTTTACTTATCATTACCCTCATTTGATTAATTTTACTTATCGTTACCCTCATTTGATTAATTTTACTTATAATTACCCTCATTTGATTAATTTTACTTATCATTACCCTCATTTGCATCTCTTTCTCTTTAAGTCTCTCTTCTTCCTTCTCTATCTGCTTACGCAACGCCTCGTCCCTTTCCTGAAGTATCTTTAGAGTCTCCTCTTCCTCCTTCTTTCTTGCTATCTCCTTCTCCACTATTTGTTGTGTCCTAAAAACAAAACAAGGATTTCTTTCAAGTCAGGTAGCCATATTGACAATTCTAATACGCTTGTGTGAAAATAGCAGGTTTTTTAAACACATATTTACGACATTGGTGTTTGTAATGAATGAATGAATGTTTAGGCCCCCCCCCCCCCCACATCTGGCGTCTTTCGAGCGTCGGCGTCTACAATTCTATGGCCGACGTCGACGCAACGTCGACGCAGCGTCGACGCAACTGCGCAGCGACGTCATTTTCCATAGCGCTGGACCGACTCCGACAGACGCCGACGCTCGAAAGACGCCTGATGTGGGGGGGGGGGGGCTTATTCAGGCAATAGAATAAGAAGAAGAAGTTAGAAGTAAGGTCGAATATGCTTCCCAAATTTGGAATCCTTGCTATAATATTTATATCGACAGAATTGAACGCATTCAAAAAAAGTTCCTCAGATATTTAAGCTTTAAGCTAAAAAGTCCATATCACTCTAAAGATTATCTAAGCATTTGCAAAAAACATCATTTAATTCCATTACAAAAACGTCGTGAAATCGCGGATATAATTTATATACTTAATATCACCACTGGTAATATTGATTGCCCTGAACTTCTTTCTAAACTCTCGTTCAATACGCCCACTCGGTCTAAAAGGTTTTATCCCCCCCTTGCACTTAAACGCACTTTATCTAATTATAGGCAAAATAGTTTCCTGTGTCCCGCATCTCGTAACTTGAATTACTTGTCGAAGGATTTAGATATTGACGTTTTTAACTGCTCAATTCCTTGTATAAGGCGTAACCTAGTCAATCGGTGCTTCTAAATAACATGTTGCAGGCAGCGATATGCTATGAAGCGTGATCTGGCACTTGAATAATTTGGTGTCTGGTCCATGTTGTTCACCAAATTACGAATATAGATGTTTCACTTCGGTATTTGCTGCTCATTGTATGTTTTCTGTTTATATATATATTGTAACCTTGACATTTTCCATACTTCAATATCTTGTATCAAATACTGTGCTTTGTTATTATAGCGTGTACTGTGTAACGTATCATATATTCAGTTTCTATTTGTGAGTTCCTATAATTGGCTCTGTAATGCTATCTAAAAAGTCTAATGTATCATTTGTAGCTGTTGGAATTCCTTGAATAAATAAATAAATAAATAGACCCATTACATACTCGTAATTTTAAAATAAAAATACAATAAATTTAAAAAGGTCATACCATGCAGATTTCAGCCTCCCATTGGCAACAAACGCCGTAGCAGCCCGTAACTCGGGCTGCCGGAGACGCCACGCGTGATGTAAACGGAGTTCTGCCTCGTGTCTTCTCAATTGTTCTTCCTTATCCATGATGCCCTGGTTGATTTCCTTTAGAGTCGACGTAGGTACGTCGTTTAGGTATGACCTTAAATAATATTTAAAAAAAGTTAATTCTAATACAGTTTAGGGCTAAAGCGTGTTCAAAGAAAGGTTACATATTGTTTTGAGAAGTTCTGTTCACACACCACCATTTTGTGTGGTATGAATAGAACACACTGTCACAGAATAAATAATAGTACTACGTACAGAAGACACTCTCTAACAAAACGCGTCTCTTACGATCAGCCCAGATATGGCCGCTAGGTGGCGACAGCGCCACGCGCGGCTTATGGCTTTCCCCAAAATTGGGGCGGAACCAATGTACTTTTAGCTACCTGTAGCAAAGCGACGAAGTCGCCGAGTGAGCCACACTTGACACTGTGTTTTAGAAACATGCCTACAATGCCTTTTGTATAAGCTTTCGTTATAGGTATTATCTTGTTACAAGCTTTTCTTAATTAGGTATAAATTGCATCAAGTCTCTCATCTAATATACAGAAAGCTAAAATTTTAAATTAATAAGCGCCATCTACAAACACTATGATACACTTGATGAAGATAGTATAGAGGGAACATTCTAGTTTGGGGTTAGGTCAACCTAGGTAAAATTGTCTCCAAATAATAATTTATTATTTATTAATGGTAATGTTATTATTTACCCATTTTTATAAAGCTTGGGCTCTGCAGCCAAAGCCTTCATTTCTTGTTGGTATTGCATGTTTTCTTGAAACAACATTAGTTCCAACTTTTTTCTTCTTTCCTCGAGTTGTCTGAAAAAACAAAAATATGTCTTGTACCTATTGAAATAATGGTTTATGGTTTAAGAACTTTATTCTCAAAAATAATTAACAAAATTCGCTTATTTGAGAGTACAATGTTTATAATATACATATCTTAGGACTAACATGCAGGCAATGTAAAATAAATAAGTAATTAAGTACATTAGTTTGGTTACAAAGTGGGTAGAATATAATAATATTGGTAGATGGTAGATCTAGAGACTTCCATAAGAGTATTGAAAAGAGCTAAAAAGAGATAAAAAAACTGAGTAAAACAGAGCATGTTAAATTCATTAATCCATCGATTCATCTGCTTGAAGACTGGTCACTACGCTTGCTCTCTGTGTTCCCTTCCCAACCACTTTTCTTCTCCTCACAAGTTTCTTTAATCTCATCTCAAAGGGATAAGTTCGCCTTTGTACTTCTTGCTAATTGTATGTTATTTTTAATATGTCTTTTTGTACAATAAAGAGTTTACTACTACTACTACTACTCATCTATCCTTTATACTAATTACTATTCTGATGTAGGAACTAAGACTGTCAAGCTGAAATGGGACTGTGCCGGCCATGTCTGCCGCATGCACCCACAGAGATGGGCCAAAATAACCACGGTATGGGTGCCGCAAGACGGGCGAGGATGTGGTAGGCCCAGACAGAGATAGCGGGACGACCTGGACGCATATCTTAACGACTGGCCGGAAATTGCTCAAAAGTCAAAACCAAGACGAATGGAAATCAAGGGGGGAGGCCTATGCCCAGCAGTGGGACACCGTAGGCTTATAATAAAAAACTATTCTATAAATCACTATTCATAGGAGATGAAGATAATAAACATGTCAATACTGACATAATGCATGCATAATGCAATACATGAAATAAAGGCTATTTCAATTCAAATACTTACATAGCTCTAACCTTCTTTGTGCTATACAGCTCGGCTTCCTTCTTAGCCTTCACATAATACCCCTCCGCAGTCCACTGCTCATGATGGCGGGACCTGTTGGTGTTGCTCTCGAAGTAGTTGGCCACCTTCTGCAGTTCCTCGGCGCGGCGAAGCTCGTTGTCACGCCGCTGCGCCGCTAGAGCCTGTTGCTGCCAGGCCCGGGATCGAGACATGGTCTACAAAGTAATTAAAGTGAAAGGCTTATCCAATTATACACTATTCTTTTATTTAGGCACGTTACAATGCATTTATGAATGTCAATAACTAGCACCAGTTCTAACTTTACACTTTGCTCCTTCTAATATTGTCAAAAATGTTAGTGTTCATATTATGCAAACCACTCATAATATCGGCAAAATTCAAACTACAGATCCACTTTCAAAGTAAGAAAACATTACAGCACACCAGAGCAATTATTTTTAAATAGAAACAGAAATAATCCGTAAAACGCACTCACATATTTCTTCAATACAAAATCAAAAACCACAGCAGGTTGAAGGCACCTCACAATATCACTGCTTGAGAAGCAATGGCTTTACTGTAACTCCACTTTTACAAACAAAATGAGTCATTTGAGGCCTTTGTGAGATCAATATACTGACCTCCTTGGTAATTTACTCCTGATGTTAATAAATGGCTTTGGGGCCTTCACCAATTGAGTCAAGTCACTGTAATCGCATGATTATACGCCGTGGGTGTAATTGCGACCCGCAATTTGGGTCATGAGACATCCGATGTGCAGTAAATCTAAATGAAATAAACTTTAATTGAGTACATTGGTCAGACGGTCAGTTTGATTTAAAACAAGTGACGTTGACTTGACGTTTGTCCTACTTAAAAATGCAAGTTGCAGGAAATAATTGCAAATAAACAACGACCTTATGACTCAAGCAATACAGTCCGTTTATCTGTGCGCATTTTATAACCAGATAAGTTGTAGAAGCATTACTAGAACATTAATGCATAACTAGAATAGTGATAGCTTGTGGACGCCGAAGTGACAGTTGCCTAGCAACAAAGAGGCGTTATTGTATTTATTTAAACGTAGCTGTGTTTCTTGTTTCAGCCCACTGCATGCGCATGCCCACTGAGAGCCGTTTTCGTTCAAATATTGAAGACAAAAACGTGTGAAGGTGTTTGATTGAGCGGGAATTTTGTTTCGCTGGTCTAAGTAGCGGAAGCAGTTATAAAGTTGACCCAAAAATTTTTTATTAAGCTATGAGCTTCATCACATATGTTCCTTGAGTAATTCTAAGCATTTCAAGCCTGGGAGGCAATAAGAAATGTGCGTCTACTCGGATTTGTAATGGATTCAAACTTTCAACCCCTTTTTAACCCTGTTAGGGGACGAATTTTACAAAACGCTGAAATTACTTTTCCTGTCTTTTAATAATATCCCCAAATACAAAGATTCAAGTCCCGCGTTCGAAAAATTTTTGGATATCCACACAAACTTTCAACCCCTTTTTCACCACCTTAGGGGATGAATTTTTAAAAACGCTGAAATTAGTTTCCTTGTATTTTAATAATATATCGTTTTACGAAGTTTCAAATTCCTAGCTTAAAATAAAACTTGAACCCCATACAAACTTTCATCTCCTTTTTAACCCCCTTAGGGGTTGAATTTCTCAAAATCGCTTCTTATTTCTTGTACACTTTATAAATGTAATCTAGTGTGCAAATTTCAACTTTCTATCTTTTGTAGTTTCGGCTCCGCGTAGCAAAAATCTCCAACCAAAATTTTCACCTTTTTACGTTTTTCTTGTAAAATTACTCTTCTTCTTCCTCGCGTTATCCCGGCATTTCGCCACGGCTCATGAGAGCCTGGGGTCCGCTTGTCAACTAATCCCATGATTTGACGTAGGCAACTAGTTTTTACGAAAGCGACTGCCATCTGACCTTCCAACCCAGAGGGTAAACTAGGCCTTATTGGGACTAGTCCGGTTTCCTCACGATGTTTTCCTTCACCGAAAAGCGACTGGTAAATATCAAATGATATTTCGTACATAAGTTCCGAAAAACTCATTGGTACGAGCCGGGGTTTGAACCCGCGACCTCCAGATTGCAAGTCGCACGCTCTCACCGCTAGGCCACCAGCGCTTCTTTCTTCTTTCAGCGCTTTTTTCAGTGCTTTTTCTTGTAAAATTACTATGAAACTGAAAAAAACAAATATCAGCAATGAATTCTACGTTTTTGGTTTATACGAAAATGATACCAAACTTGCCCTAGTAGCCACCAGGATCAGAATAGATTTTTTTTAAAGATGACGGGTGGTGGCCGTTTTTGTACCCCACCCTTCCCGACTAGACGCACGCTTCTTTTTGCCTCCCAGGCTAGAAATGCTTAGAATTACTCAAATATCAGATGTAATGAAGCTCATAGCTTAATAAAAAAAAATTGGGTCATGTGTATGGCAGCGTTACATAACTGATTCCAGTAAAGTAGTATATTGATGGATTATTAATGCTCCTCGTTACGGAGCGAAACATGTCGAGCAATCATCGACTTTATACAGAGTGGCTAAAAAACAATTGCATTCCCGTTGCCAGGGAGGTTTTGGGATTACACTGAGCAACTATAGGACCAACCCTGAAACCGAGAAAAAAAAATTAATACTCTTCCTTAGAAAATAGACCAGCCAAAATGTACAGCCAAATTTGTTTTCGCGATTTCAGGGTTGGTCCCATAATAAAAGTTGCTCTGTATAACCCCAAAACCTCCCTGGCAACGAGAATGCAGTTATTTTTTAGCCAACCTATATGGGAAACCCGGAATATTACATTGTATTTATAGGTCATTGCATTTAGCCACTCTGATAAACGTGAGTGACCCGTTTATATAATATATTTAACACGAAGATTTAACATGTCAGTATCTCATGGATTTTTTTATTATAATTTACAAATTAATTTCGAAAGTCAATAACCCGGGTAGAGCTCTAATGTAGCGTCCCTTGTCCAGGTAGGGTAATCTAAAAGACCGCCTCCCGCCGCAGGGTCCAACGGGCTACTTAATTCCGTAATGTTGTGTTGTCGACTGACCGGTTGGCCCAGTTATTCTGTGATTACTTTAAGCACTCTGTATACAACTCTACAATCAGAGGGCCTACCGCGAATCATGTTCAACGTGTTACCTCCCTGCACCCTCCCTGTCAAACTTACGTACGAATTTACAAGTGCGACAGAGAGGCAACACGTCGAATGTGGTTCGCGGTAGGCCAACTGGTACAGTAGGCATCAATAGCAGGTAAATTTTCGCCTGTTTTCATACATATTCCATATTTCTTAACCTAGCGCGAAGGTTGATGATATTGGGCTATTAGTTTCGGAACAAATTTGCCGTAACTTATTTTTAAAATGTGTTTTTTAATTAAAAGACACATTAAGATTGTTTACCTTATTTCTAGTGCTAAAAAACCGGGCAAGTGCGAGTCGGACTCGCGCACGAAGGGTTCCGTACCATAATGCAAAAAAAACAAACAGAAGAAAAGCAAAAAAAAACGGTCACCCATCCAAGTACTGACCACTCCCGACGTTGCTTAACTTTGGTCAAAAATCACGTTTGTTGTATGGGAGCCCCGTTTAAATCTTTACTTTATTCTGTTTTTAGTATTTGTTGTTATAGCGGCAACAGAAATACATCATCTGTGAAAATTTCAACTGTCTAGCTATCACGGTTCGTGAGATACAGCCTGGTGACAGACGGACGGGCGGACGGACGGACAGCGAAGTCTTAGTAATAGGGTCCCGTTTTACCCTTTGGGTACGGAACCCTAAAAATGGTACTAGTTCAGCGGTGTTACTCACGAATAATCACGGCTAGCCAGTCGTATAGTCTAACGCAACTAGTTGCGACCAATAGCGCGCCTAATGCGAACTCATCAACCAATCGCGTTGTAGCGGTGTCACACCGCTGTTCTGGCCCCTGACATGCCTCATTATTATTGTCCGTAAAGCCAGTCCCTAGATATCTATGTCAAATTGTCAATGCAAAAAACTGCCAAATCTTTGGCCGCGCCGAAACTGCATTTTCGGTAGTGTCCGGTCGGACACTGTTCTATTTCTATCGGCTACTATTTTTTATGCTGATTGTTGACTAGTGAAGTATGCATGCTTTAGATAATTACTGTTGATAGACCTTATTTCGTTGCATTAAGGTTCAGGATTCGTCAATGAACAGTGACGACGTGTCTACGATAGTACAGTACAGAAATACCTTTTTTTTCTTCGCTGGGAATGCTCTGGGATATGATGTTCGCCGGCGCGTTGAAGTCCTTACTGCGACTGAGGATAAGCGTACAGTCAGCAGCAGAAGTTGCTAAGCAGGCGAGGTGTTCAAAATGATCTTGACGTTTATTGTTAATCAATCAATCAATCAATCAATTTATTTAATTCAGACCATGTCCATAGTGTTAGTATACATTCCCTTAATATTATGTTAGTACTTAAACCTATACAAAATTATAACAAAATTAATAAATTATAACAACTTATATACTAAGCCTCTGGAGCCCATATGTACATCGTCCCAGTGTTTCCAGAAGGCGCAAGCAGGTGACTCTAACACTAGGCGCAAGAGGCTGTTGGAACTGTCACGCACGCGACGCATCAGAGAGGCAGTTCTGTTGCGTATTATCGCACCGAAGCTGTCAGTGTGCGCCTCCGCGAACATTCCGGACGCGCTGCAAAAACGAGGCAGTCCCAACAGCATCCTGAACCCATTGTTGTACTGGACGCGCAGGGCATTGAGGGCTCTTTTAGTATAATTTGTCCACAGGCTGCACGTGTAAAGGGTCTGGCAAAACGCTTTAAATAGCGTTACTTTGACATTCCGATTACACCGCGCAAACCTGCGAGACAACATATTACAACGCACCGCCAACGCCCTACGCTCCCTCTCTATATCTACGTCATCGTGGAGATTTTCGGTCACCCAGTGTCCGAGATACTTAAAGCGCGTCACCCTTTTAAGAGCGACACCACACAAGCTGACAGGTGGTAGTTCGTCAAAAGCCTTGTTACCTGCTTTAAAAACTAACAGTTCGCTTTTACTTGTGTTGTACCTCAGACCATGAGCGACCGCATAATCTTCACACACCTTTAAGAGTTTCACTAGCGCACTGACTGATGGACACAGCAGCACCATATCATCTGCGTAGCTAATGTTGTTCACCGTGGTGCCACCTATGGAACATCCGATCTTCGTGCCGCTGAGTCCAGCAATCAGCTCATCCATGTACAGATTGAATAAGCGCGGTGAGGTGAGTCCACCCTGCCTCACCCCGCACTCCAACCTGTACACGTCCGAGTGCGCGCCCGCCCATCTCACCTGGTTGGTTTGATGCCCGTACCAGTACCGAAACAGGTTAATCACCTCCCTCGGAGTGCTCGTGCCCTTTTCCATCTTATCCCATAGTATGTCATATGACACCGTATCGAACGCCTTCGACAGGTCCAAAAAGCAGGCAACTACGGGAGTTTTTCCTTCAACATAGTACTTAACGGTATGCTTGAAACAAAGAATGGCGCTCTCTGTTGACAGACCCGGTTTGAAACCAAACTGCGCGTCATGAGTTTGAATGTGCTTCGCCAGTAAGTTATCAAGCAGACCGTCAAGCACCTTGGCCACCGTAGTTGCCAGTGATATTGGTCTATAATTGGAACTATCGGAGGCGTTCCCAGTTTTGTTTTTTGATATTGGGACAACTATCGTTTTCATGAGATCCTCCGGAAGATGACAATGGCTGATACACAAGTTAAATAACAGTTTGAGCACTCGAGGTAAGTGAACACCCGCATGTACCAGGTGCTCTATACTGAGCCCGTCATGCCCCGGGGACTTCCCTCTGGTCATGGACTTAATGATGTGGTCAACCTCCTTATAAGAAAATCTTACTTGTACATCGGCGTGACGACCATCAGTAGAGAACACCTGAGCCATCCGTTCAGGGACCTGTTTTACAGTCTTGAAGGAAGCTCTGAACAGATTAGCGATGTCAACCGGTTCACAGAAGCCGTCTGTTAAGAGAATAAGAGCGTGTCAAGGTAATTTTGAACACCTCGCCCGCTTACCAACTTCTGACTGTACAATGCCAAAATAGTAAGACGATATATTAAACTGTACACGGCGGGAAGAAGTTGCCAACTCGAGACACAAAACTGAAGAAATTTGAACTTTATGTAATTCTAAGCCTATGGCGTGGCGCGTGGCCTATGAAAGCTCCAAACGTAAGGGGTATGATTATTACTGCTTCTGAAAAAAAAAAATCATTCTTAACAGTTCTTAGTTCATGACCGACTATGAAAAATTGATTTAGCTAGATCTTATCTCTGGGAAAACGCGCATTTTTGAGTTTTTATATATTTTCCGAGCAAAGCTCGGTCTCTCAAGATATTTCCGTACACGGCGGGAAGATGAGAACTGACGGGAAAAAATTGAAGAAATTGGAACCTTATGTGATTTTACTTTAAGTTCAAATTTCTTCAATAAAATATTTCGAGTTATCAACTCCTTCCCGCCGTGTAAGGATATTATCTTAAAACAACATTTATATGTTGCTACCTAAATATTTTCGAATCCAGACAGCAAGAATCCCCATCGCGATGGCTCTTTTCTAGCACTGGCTGAATAACCTATCGAAGCTTTAAGCTCTTATTTTCATTGAGGCGTCCGCAAGGCGGCCTTCAAGGTGATAGCGGGTCACATTCCGCCCGGGCGAGCGAGAGGGGAACGCAGCCCGTCCCGTTCTGAAGGCAATATGGCGGGCTACGTGGTATTGCCAGGTTAATGGAGCGTTACCTGGTTTATTGGTAATAAACGGTTAATTCTTTTTTTAGGGTTCTGTATCAAACGTAGTAAACCCTAACTGCCCCAGCAGCTACTATTTACTTAGCCACACTTTTATGTATTCAAACAATAATTATACATATTTTTCCGTGTTCATACAATAAAGTTATGATCAAACAAACCTTTGGCGGTAGGTATTTGAGTCATCATTTATTATGACTGACAGTGTATAATTCTAGTTTAGAAACTTTAAGTGAAATATTTTTAAGAAGCTCGTGGTATTTTTTTTTCATTTAAAGAGAGTTTGACTATAAGTCCTTGTTGTATCGTCATTGTATCTAGGGGCGGGACGGGTGGCGTGAGGGGACGTTCGATTGTAGATTTCATTTGGGTACGGGAACGGCCTTAATGAAATGGTAGGCTGATTAAAACAAAGTAACTTTTTGTAACGTCTGCAATGTATTATGCTAGTTTAAGCATGATAATTATTCTCTTTGGTTTGAGCTGCTGGAAAGATCAGTGGCCTATTTTATAAAGCTACAAGTTACAATTTACAAGCGGAAGTCTCGTTCTAACACATAGGGTTAGAAAGAGACTTCCGCTTGTAAATTGTAACTTGTAGCTTTATAAAATAGGCCACAGATTGTTTTTCACACTTAGCAGCCCTTGTAACTATAAAATTTCATCAAGTTAAAAAATCAAGAGAACATTGAATGAGAGACTGATACCTACCGAAGTAGTTACTCCTACCTAATCTAAGAGACATAAAATCAAATGAGAGATCATTTGAGTATCAGGTCCAATCACTATAATTTATAAACTTACTTTTAAGTTGATTTCAGAACGTAGAACTAAATAAAATACCAATTCAAACTCTTTTAAACACTCCTAGAGTTAGAACAAGATATGTCTTCAGCGATTTTGATAGCCCAGACTGTGCAAGTGTTATTTTAAACATCGATCTTCTATGAAATTATGACGTATAAATAACACTTGCACAGTCTCTGGTATTAAAATCGTTGCTGAATTATCTTGGTCTCACTCTAGGAGTGTTTAAAATAATAGCAACTGGTGTCAGGCTCTGCTTTCGGGAAATCTTCCCCAACGTGGCAACACCGCTAGCCGGCAGTCAGTCAGTCCACTCGAGACGGCGCGCGCACGCGCAGCCTCCGACGACGCGTTCCAAAATCAAATTTAAAAACCCAACGATCAACAAACTAAAAACCTACCTTCATTTATTCTACGTACAGTGTCCCAAACAAGTGTGAATGCAAATTGTTGTTAAAATGCGAGTGTCAACGAAAATATGCCAGTGTATATGTAAAGTGTACGATTGATATTTTTTGTTTGTCTGCGTGTAATAACCGTGTCCGCGATGGGTTTATAATTGGTCTAAATCTATGGTAAGATAGCTTTAAGCTTGGTAAACTACAGTTACATTGCATGTCTGCTTTCATAAGTAGTTATGTTCTCGTATAAGATGCAACTAGTGTGGGGAAATCGTAGGCAGTTTCCTATGATTTCTCTACTCTATCTATTTGTGATACTGATACGATATAGTAAAGGTAAGTATCACAAATATCACAAAATATATTGGGAAAACCTGTAGTATTACTGAATCGCAATTAAAAAGGGATTGAGATAGCTGTCAATCCATATTGATTTTGACGTAAGTGTATGGAAATCTGTTATTTCCAATCCCTTTCTGATCGCGGCATGATAATACTAACCGCTTACCGACATCAAATACCTAGTTAGTAGTATTGCTTCCCTAGGTATAAAGTTTAATCTGTATCACCTAAGCACATAATAATGTATAGTTCTAAAAACGAATTCAACATCATGAAAATAAATTGACATCGAATTCACCAAAATTGGCTTAGTAGTTTTGGCTCTACGGTGGAATACAGGACACAAACACACCCATACACACATACATACATACATAGACTGCTAAAATCGGGTAAAAACAGTTTATACCCACCACCATACATAATATGTATACAACATACTCCACATCTGGCGTCTTTCGAGCGTCGGCGTCTACAATTCTATGGCCGACGTCGACGCAACGTCGACGCGGCGTCGACGCAACTGCGCAGCGACGTCATTTTCCATAGCGCTCGACCGACGCCGACACTCGAAAGACGCCAGATGTCCCCGGGCCCTAAATTACTGATTATGATACGGTTTTCTGAACTATAACTTAACTGTCAAAGATTCTATCGATATCTGACACAACTCTCCAAATAATATTTATTTAAATTGTGTGTTCTTTTTAGGGTTCCGTACCCGAAGGGTAAAGACAGGGCCCTATTACTAAGACTCCTCTGTCCGTCTGTCTGTCACCAGGCTGTATCTCATGAACCGTGATAGCTAGACAGTTGAATTTTTTACAGATGATGTATTTCTGTTGCCGCTATAACAACAAATACTAAAAACAGAACAATATAAAGATTTAAGCGGGGCTCCCATACAACAAACGTGATTTGTGTACCTTTTTTGCGTAATGGTACGGAAACCTTCGTGCGCGAGTCCGACTCGCACTTCTTTTAAAAAAAAATTTATGAAATCTCAAAATACAAATTTTGAAATATCTCACGTAAAATTAGGGGCGGGGAAGGGGGTTGAGGAAAATTTCACGACATCTCACAAGAGGGTGCGTACTTACTACATAATTAATGGACGCCTCTTTACTATATCCACGTAGTAGTAGAACTAGTAGGTATCATTGACGTAGGCAGGTATAGGCACAGAATAAATAATAGTACTACTAGGGTTGCCAACCGTACTATATTATATAGTATTGTACTATATTTTGGCTCTCTGTACTATATACTTTTGGAAAAATATATAGTACGCTAAAATACTATACGAGTATTTCCGATTAAACGTATATTACACTCATGTTTAGTATTTTATCTAAAAGTACTATATTTTTTTTAAATGTACCTTATTTTTGATGCCTTATTCTGGGAAATACTATATTCCACCAAAAAAAAGTTGGCAACCCTAAGTACTACCGTATACAGAAAGGCTATTTAGGGTTGTCAAAATTCAAGTGATTATCTTATCTGTGGTCGTGCACGCAAAAGGAAGTCAAGTGGTGCCAACCCTAATAATTGCTCGGAGCAATTGCTGAGCCGAGCGGAGCCGAGTTTGGCCGAAGTCAGGAGTTTCGCACCCCTGGTAGAACTAGTAGGTATCATTTACGTAGGTAGGTATAGGTACGTAGGTAGATATCTAGATATATCAAGTTGTAGTATAATTTGTAGTATGAACGGGGCGAGTCTCGTAAATCTGAAGTGACGAAGGAAAGCGCTAGCGGTCTAGAAAGTTGTTTCGCTATATATCTAATTATTATCTAACGCGGCCCATCCAGTCGTACAGTCGCCATCAGATAATATCTGATGGCGACTGTACGACTGGATGGGCCGCGGGCGGCCGATATATTATATCGGAGCGGCCAAGGTGTTCACAATATCTGAACACGCACTCTAACGCCTTGACAATAGTGGCGTGCTCAGATATTTGTGAACACCTTGGCCGCTCCGATATATCTGATGGCGACTGTAAGTTATAATAAGGTGTTCACTGTATTCTAGAATGTATAATAATTTAACTTCTGTAAACACTGATACATCGCCGTCTTTTAACCTGCACTATAACCGCGAAAATCGAGTTCGCAAATTGCGGTCATCTTTCTCTGTCACTCTTATTACGCCTTCATTGGAGTTAAAGAGAAAGATCCCCGCAATTTGCGAATTTCGGTATTCGCGGTAAGCCCCCTGTCGTTTAAATGTGGTGGTCAAAAATCGTGGGTTCAATCTTCAATCAATCCTGAATTTGGAAAAAAAAGCTAAATATTCGGTCAGGATTTCGGGATCTTTATCATACAGAGTCTTAAGGGGTTAGGCACTTTGTAAAGCAATTTTGACAGATCGTCGTTATCGTCGGCAATATCACAAGTCATCATTTCAATTAGTCGAATAGCGTCCGAGGAATGCATGAAACCAATAATAATGTAGAGCTTCGCGCTTTGGTATAAAAGACATAAACGCGTGTCACTCGTTGCAAAGTTTTTAATAGGGGGTATTAAGTACTGCAATGTTCTGCCGCCAGAGTGCAGCACTAAGTTAGCTAGTAAACCATAGAGTTACTTATACATACTGTGCCTTAAACTGAGATAACACATTTATTACGTTAAATAATACAATTTTAAACGTATTTAAAAAACAGTTGTGCGGTAGAAAGAAGAGAAATCTAATCTTCAAGGATGGGTATTCCACAGCCGTCTTCAGATCCAAATCTTTCTATCCTTCTTCTCGTTCCTCTAATTCTTAGAGAGACCGCTCTTATCATTGATATTTGTATTTTGACTTTGATCCAGTTGAAGGAACCCTATATAATAAGAGCTACGGTGCCAAGAAAGTTTGTATGAAATTCGAGCAAGGAGAACCACCTTATTTTTTGACAAGTTTTCACAGACAATAAAATATAACATTGATGCATCAAGGCGGTTAACAAGGGCCTACCGGGAGTTGTGGTAGTGGCGCCCCCTACGCAGTTTCGCGTAATATTCCCTAACTTATTGGCATTGGTATTCGGTTGACGAACGCTGTGTACAGCGCCACGGTCTATAGAAATGTCGTTATCTTCCTATGCATACACACATCATCATCGAAGTAAATAATCTGATTACAATAGAAAATCATCATCATCATCATCTCAACCATAAGGCGTCCACTGCTGAACATAGGCCTCCCCCATGGACCTCCATAAGTACCGGTTGGAAACGACCCGCATCCAGCGTCTTCCGGCGACCGTAACAAGGTCGTCTGTCCATCTTGTGGGTGGACGTCCTACGCTGCGCTTGCTAGTCCGTGGTTCTCCACTCGAGCACTTTTCGACCCCATCGGCCATCTTCTCTGCGCGCAATGTGGCCTGCCCATTGCCACTTCAGCGTGCTAATCCGGTGGGCTATGTCGGTGACTTTAGTTCGTTTACGGATCTCCTCATTTCGATCACGCAGAGAAACTATATTTTAAAAATAATAGAAAATATATTTTAAATAATCTGATTACAATAGAAAATATATTTTAAACTAGTGACCCGCCCCGGCTTTGCACGGGTTAACAAATTATACACCTAAACCATGCTCAAGAATCACTCTATTGATAGGTGAAAACCGTATGAAAATCCGTTCAGTAGTTTTTGAGATTATCTTGAACAAACATACAAACAGATGCGGCGGGGGACTTTGTTTTATAAGGTGTAGTAATACCAATTTAGGGCCCGATTCGGATTATGAAATAGACGTCTATTAGACATCACCAAGATACGATAACGATATGTTTAAGATCTAACCTGTCAAATTTGATATTTGCGCGATTCTGGAGATACTCTTGAACGATTTCCACAGGATATGACTTAGAGATCTAATTCATATCTAATATATATATATCTTACTCTATCTAACGTAAAAGTGACATTGGTGTGCATTGGTTGTCCGAATTGCGCTGCAAAAGAGAACTAGTTGATATCTAACTATAACGTATCTAGAATGGATCTAGTACGTGTCGTCTCTTGTGAATATCTTGAAGTTCGAATACGGCATTTAGTAGCCTGCCTCCCAAAAGCCGCTGACGTGACGTCCCTTAAACTGCCTGCTCAACGTTGGCAGGGGTGCGAAACTCCTCCCTTCGGGCAAACTCGGCTCTGTTCGGCTCATCATTGCTCCGAGCAATTATTAGGGTTGACACCACTTGACTTCCTTTTGCGTGCACAACCACAGATAAGATAACCACTTAAATTTTGACAACCCTAAATAGCTGATAGGGATAGTGCCATATATTAGAATTAGCGCGATTAGCACGTATTAGGATTAACACATTGGGTTGACACAACTTGACGTCCCTTTGCGTGCCCGACCACAGATAAGATAATAGCTTGAATTTTGACAACCCTAAGTAGCAGAATGGGGTAGTGAAATGGACAGCATGTATTTGACCATATATTTGAAAGGTACAGTCAAACTTCGGTTTGGTAGGAAGTTTCCTTTCAGTACGGTAGTAGAATTATTTAATGTGTGGTATCGTGCGTATAATCGTATAGTCACATTCCTGGAGTAGCCCGGCAAGTAGCGCGTGGTGCCCGCGGGCTGCGCACGCGACTCCACCGTCTTTTGTTACCGGGGCAACGTGAACTGACATACAAGTGGCCGGATTTGTATGAAATTAACTACAATGTAAACTTACTATGTAGGTATATCGAAACTCCAGAAAGAAAGTATATAACACACATAGGTAAAGCCTGTCCAGTAATAATATACCCAACTAGCAAATCTATGTGCTATAAAAGTTGAGAGCACGTTTTTATTTTCGCTTTTTGGTGCTATAAACGGTGTAAAAACAGTCGAATAAAAGTCCTGTAAGCGTTTACTCAACGCGAAAAGGCGCACTTATACAGACTAAAAGTGTTTTAAAAATGGAGTAAGCGCTGCATAAGAAGCAAATCGATGCTGTAAGAGTTGAGTAAAAGTTGATATAAAGCGCTTCTAGTGTTTTAATAGCAACGATAGTGCTTTTATTCGATTATTTGTTCTATAAACATTATCAATTTGCTATTACTCAGTGAAAGTGTTCTATAAAAGCAACCGCACTGCTTTTTCTCAGCAAAAATGTTTCGTAAAAGTAGCCGAATTGCTTTTACTCGGCATTTTGAATGTGTAAGAGTGCAGTAAATGCTTTTATTCAACAAATATGTGCTAAAAACGATCTCAGGTAAGCGATTATATTTCAATTATTTGATTAAGTTTGAGGCCTAATCGTCTTCAAGTGTCTAATAAAACAAAAAGGTACTTAAGTATTTTTTTACTGCTGTCATCCATGACATTTATTTTTACCGTGATTGTGTACATAAGTTTTTACTGTCTGTAAGTACACGTAATACAGTAAAACCTAGCGCGAAAAATACTTTATTGATAAAACCAAAGGCACTGGTTCATATATATTCATGGGCCGCCTATTTTCTTAAATTTCAATAAAAAAATATTAATTAAAATAAGTAAAAATTTGCTTACACGATCTAGTTTCTGTTATATCTCATTAATTCGACTATAAGTCGAGTAACTGCGTTTACTGCTACACTTATAGCACATGTTGTCGCCATGTTTATGGATTTATAGTCCGGTGGCCGACTGCATGAAACCCTACCTGATAAAAAAATAGAATAATCCTACTCTGTGGGGGTAGCTGACTTTTAGCAGCTTCAACTGCTCTTGGTCGGCCGTGGCTTAATTAGCAAATTTTGCGCAAATGGCAAAAAAGTGGTACAAATATTCATCAAAAAAACAAAAGTGGTCAGCTACATCCTGTGTTGGCAGGTTCCTGTGTCCGACCGAATTTGTGGTACCACGTGAGCTACAATTTACTTCATCGAAAAATAGAATGTCACTTGTATGGTAGGATTGCTGCCATTCACATTTTTTTTAATGCGGACGGACTGCAAAAGCTATCAGGCTAAGGTGAGGCCGACCAAGACATACGTCAACAAATTTAATGTAGGTATTACAATCAGTTTTTTTCATTCTATTTTTCGATGAGGTAAATTGTAGTTGTCACGTGGTACCACAAATTCGGTCGAACACAGGAACCTGCCAACACAGGATGTAGCTGACCACTTTTGTTTTGCTGTCCTCAAAGGCAGCTATCCTACCCTGCAAGTTTCATTCTATTATACGATGGGGTTTTTTTTTGATGAATTTTTGTGCCACTATTTTGCCATTTACGCAAAATTTGCGAAATTAAGCCGCGGCCGACCAAGAGCAGTTGATGCTACTAAAAGTCAGCTACCCCTACAGAGTAGGATTTTCTATTTTTTTATCAGGTAGGGTTTCATGCAGTTGGCCACCGGACTATATTGAAACGTACAACATGGCTGACTTGTGCTGTTAATGTAGTTCAAAACTCTTTAAAAGTACTCTAAGCTGAATACATTTTGAATAAAACCTGTAAATACACTTAAGCTCCTATAACAGCGGTTTGAGCCCCACTACCCGAATTATGATATAAGCGCGCTGTTACAGCAGCATTGTTGCCAAATGGTTATTGGATTGCTTTTAATAGGCTTTTATAGCAACAGAGAAGAGAGTTGAGTAACAGTTGTATTAAAGCGCCTTATTCAGACAATTAGCTATTCTATAGCTGTTATATGATTTTAATAGAACAATTATGCTGAATAAAAGTGATGTAGTAGCGCTAATTCAGCATTTATTAAAAGGTGGAATAAAAGTGCTAAAAGATAGTGCTATAAACGTTTATACGACATGATTATAGCACTAATTAGCGAAAATTGCTAAATAGTCGAGTTAACCGCTATTATACGATATATTGGTGTTTCAACAACCGTAACTCGGCTGTTATACGATTACAGGCTGAGTAAATTAATTCTTATACGACTATTTTGCTAGTTGGGTATAGTCGCACCAAACAAAGTCTGAAGCGGATTTGATAGCCCACGCAGTGTAAAGGATGACTCACGCTAGACCGGGCCGTGTCCGGGCCGGAGCTTCCGGAGCGTCGTTTTCTATGGAGAGCATGAAATTCATCGTAGCTTAGCTTAGACATTTAGAGTTAGAAGCTTGGCTCTACAACAGATCTGATATAGTCGAGAGTGCAGCACTACAGACTCAGTAAATTCATCTTAGCTTAGCTTAGGCTTGTAGAGTTAGAAGTTTGGCTCTACAACAGATCTGATATAGTCGAGAGTGCAGCACTACAGACTCAGTAAATTCATCTTAGCTTAGCTTAGGCTTGTAGAGTTAGAAGTTTGGCTCTACAACAGATCTGATATAGTCGAGAGTGCAGCACTACAGACTCAGTAAATTCATCTTAGCTTAGCTTAGGCTTGTAGAGTTAGAAGTTTGGCTCTACAACAGATCTGATATAGTCGCATCAATAAAGGTCTGCAGCGGATTTGATAGCCCGCGCAGTGTAAGTGTTATGTATACGTCATAATTTCACTTGCACTGCGTGGGCTACCAAAATCGCTGCAGACTTTTTACGGTCAGATTATATGAGCCCACCAAAAACATTTTCATGTAAAATGTTGCCAAGACGAACCCATAAGGCTCGCACTGTCAAAAAGTTAGAGTTAGACCGTAAAAAGTCTGCAGCGATTTTGATAGCCTACGCAGTGCAAGCGTCATTTTAAACGTCAAACTTCTATGAAATTATGACGTATAAATAACACTTACACTGCGCGGGTTATCAAATCCGCTGCAGACTTTTATTGGGGCGACTATATCAGATCTGTTGTAGAGCCAAGCTTCTAACTCTACAAGCCTACGCTAAGCTACGATGAATTTACTGAGTCGGTAGTGCTGCACTCTGGCGGCAGAACATTGCAGTAATATCCCCTATTAATAGATCTAGAAACGATATAGATTAGATATGTCAGTGTCAAATGTGACGTTTCTTCAAACAAAAAATACTAAAATTTTGGACCATTGGAATAATTTTACGATATATACAGACCGTAAAAAGTCTGCAGCGATTTTGATAGCCCACGCAGTGCAAGTGTCATTTTAAACGTCAAACTTCTATGAAATTATGACGTATATATAACATTTACGCTGCGTGGGCTATCAAATCCGCTGCAGACTTTTATTGGTGCGACTATAGTAACTAACATTAGTCAACATACTGAGTTTAAGTTTTCCAATTCCATTTTATTCTTCAAAAATTACTAAGAATGGCCATCAACATCGCAAACATGAATAGATCGTGCAGAATAGAGCCCCCGGTCACGCGCACGCGCAGGCTGTTCTTTTCAGTCTTTGTAGCGGTCAATCCGTCGTGACTGTGTGTCGTGAATGTATAAAGGGCTTTCCAGACGTTCATAGAAGGCTTTTAAGACTGCCTTTCCACAGGCGGAGATGAGTGCAGGAATCAACCAGTCCCATTGGTTCCTGTGGATTACAACACTCCCGCTACTTAGTGGAAATGCAGCCTAATGGAACTCAATTATTTTTCCCCGCCCATTAAAAAAACCCGGATACATTTCCAATTTTCCACCAAACATAACGAAGAACAAAACAGACAAGACATTCATCTAATCTGAAATATACAAGTTATTAACTCACTTATTCCGTTTCAAAACTTTGTTGGTAGACACACACGGATGATAGAGTTAAGGATGACTCGCTAGACCGGGCCGTGGCCGGGCCGGAGCTTCCGGAGCGTCGTTTTCTATGGAGAGCATCACGTGATCACCGGGGCTCGGGCGTGGCACGATGCGGGCCCGGTCGGGTCACGTCCCGGAGCCTACTGACAACCCGGAGACTCAATTTTTCTCTTCGGGTGGTATTCTACTATTTAAGATCTTTGTCCAATTCGCATTGCGTCTCACTCTCTCATTAAGCAAAATGTGAGACGCAAATACACATTGGACCAAGATTGGACAGATGGAATACCACCCTTCACAATATACGGCTGCGTCGGAATATATTTTCCAAAATAAGAAGGTTGCAAAACGTCATAAATTTGTTTGTTAAATATGATGATATAGCTAATACGTTCGTGGAGTCGGTTGCACCAAACTGTTCGTATCGTTAAAGAGTTCGCTAAATTTTTATGCATGGAAAGTTTCATCAGAGGCGCGCCGGCTGACGTTGATCAGACTATCAAATGTGGTTGGTTGGTGCAACTAGCACTTAGACCAAGACAATTCTGCGACGATTTTGATAGCACACGTTGCATACTTGTCTTGGTCTAATTCTAACTTATACTCGCAATTTAAAAAATTATTCAAATCTTATATCGAGTCCCATAAACTAGATAACATCTTCAACTAAGTAGTTTTCGTCAAGTTGAAAAATTCCATCCCATTTCACCTTTTTAATACCGTACAACCTACTTCGCCTTAAATTATTTTGATGACTTGAAACACGCCACTTGCCGTGCACATAAACACATTCAGTCAGTTAGGATTTGAACCACCTGGCTACTGTTTAAGAGAATAGCTCCAAGGCATAGGGTCAGCTGGCCGGCATTGAAACAATGTAAAGTTAGACCGTAAAAGTCTGCAGCGATTTTGATAGCCCACATAGTGCACGTGTCATTTTAAACGTCAAACTTCTATGAAATTATGACGTATAAATAACACTTACACTGCGTGGGCTATCAAATCCGCTGCAGACTTTTATTGGTGCGACTATAATAACAATCACGGAGTGTGATGTTACTATAGAACAACTTGATTCCTGACCAACTGTGAAACTTTGTTATTTTTACTACATTAAATAAATAAATAATATAGGACAATTTAACACAGACATTACAAACATTAACACATACATACACATACATTTACATTATATTAATTACATTAAGTTAAAAAAGTAAAATTATTATGACACCGTGAAAACGTTCTCAAGTGGGTCACAAATTTTTTTGTTCGATGGTACACGATGAAACTTTGTGATATCTCTGAAACTCGTCGTTTTAAGAAAAACCCGAATATACATATGGTAAGTACTCAAACGCGCTTCAATATTTTATACACGTGTTTCAAATGTTAAAAGTAAATGGAAACAGTGATATAAAGCTCACTTTAAAAATATGTAAATAATACAGGAAGGCTAAAAGGAAAGCTGTAATATAAAATGCCATATGATAACTAACTAAATTGTTTATCTTGATTCAAAATATCGTAACTTGAAAAATGACGGAGATAGAAAGGTTTAAAATGCGGGTGTTTCACTGACAGACATGTTACCCTGCGTGTTTTTGTAACACTAATTTATCTTCCTCAAAAATGTAAACAGAACCTTATTCGGTTGGAATAAGGAGGATAATTTCAACGGTCTTTTTTGGTTAGAAGAAGCGAAGCAAATTACAGTACCCATTGTACAGTCAGCAGCAGAAGTTGCTAAGCGGGCGTGGTGTTCAAAATTACCTTAACACGGTCTTATTCTCTTAACAATAAAGTCGCGTCAAGATCATTTTGAACACCTTGCCCGCTTAGCAACTTCTGCTGCTGACTGTACATGCCGCTAGGTATCGTTTAAAATTATTGATGGCATTCTTGTCTTTTATGAATTTTTGTCTATATGTTTATAATATAGGAGTTTGGAGTTAAGATGAACCCTTAGGTGAAATTTTTGTTATGTGTGCCAGGAACGCAGTGTTCTGTAGCCGTACCATGAGTTGACACTTGACGTTTACGTTATGGCTCCTCTACACGATGGGCCTACGCCGGCCACTCCAAGGGACGCATTTATGCGTTAGAGGGAGCAAGTGATATTGCTATCTCATTCTACTGCATGGCTGCGTCCCTTGGAGAGGCCGGCGTTGGCCCATCGTGTAGAGGAGCCATTAGCGACTGCGTAAGCTCGATCGCAGTCCATCCCGCTCGCACAGGAGGGAAATACGATCGAGTTCACGCAGACGCTAATGTAAATGTCAAACGCGAACTCGTGGTAGCGGTGCAGATGGGCATTATCACTTAAAAGTGTACCATTTACTTTTTTCGAAAATCCATGAACTTTTGGGTTATTCCTAACTCAGAATCACGACTATCCTCGTGGGACTATCAATTTATAAAGAAAAAAAATGTGTCCCAATAAAGTGTCAGCTTTATATCGCATAAATGTTAATATATTTTTCCTTTTTTATTGTGGGACGTACAATTTATAGTGTATCGCATTTTCGCATACATTTTGTATGGACCGTTACAAAACTTACACTCAAAATTTGTATGAAAAACTGAGGACACTTTTTATCTTTGTCTCATTCAAAAGCACTGTAGTTCGTGATTCTGAGTTAATATAACCCAAAAGTTGATAGTTGTTCGAAAAAAGTAAATGGTACATTTTTTTCTGAAAACCCCCAAATTGGTACAGTCAACTGTAAAAATATGGGTGCACAAATCATCTTAAAAATATGTAGTACTCGTAGTAGTAGTAGTAGTAATCACTTTATTGTACACAACACAGGTTTACAAAAATAAATAAATTACAGTAATGGAAGTACAAAGGCGATGTCCCATAGCTCTTATGTCAGTGAATTAAGAACTATGGGACATATTTATGAACAAGTTGGCTGCACCCATATTTTTACACTTGACTGTCCATCATGTCAAAGTCATAAAGAACAAAATATTGCAGCTATGATTACAGCCACTCTGAAGTCTGGGCTACGATATAACCGCGAAAATCGAAGTTCGCAAATTGCGGGCATCTTTCTCTGTCACTCTTATTACGCCTTCATTGGAGTGTAAGAGAAAGATCCCCGCAATTTGCGAATCTCGGTTTTCGCGGTAGCCCCTCTGAACTGCGTCGTAAATGTCAGATGAATGCTTACGTATTTATGGTGGCGGCGGGAACAGTTATGCTTATTCGAACGCACTTGGCATAAAGTCCGATCAAGGAAGAACTTGAAATCATTTTAACGTAATGTTGGGTATATTGTTATTCTCATGGCGAGAATGGACAAGAGTCGCTTGACAAGACGAATCCTTGAAATGCGATAGACCAACGCAGCGCTGGGTGGACGAGATCCGACGACTCGGAGGTCGGAATTGGAAGAATCGGGCACAAGATCGACATGAGTGGCAGAAGAGGAAAGAGGCCTACATCCAAAGGACCATGTACACAGTAGGCCAGCGTGGGCCAGCCTGGGGGACGCATTTATGCGTTGGAGAAAGCAAGTGATTTTGCTATATCATTCTACCGCATGGCTGCGTCCCTTGTAGTGGCCGGCGCTGGCCCATTGTGTACAGGGCCTCAAGATTGGATCACCAAAAGGTCATCACCACTTTATACTCACCAGACACGCAGATCAAATCGCAGAATCATAATCGGCCTCCAGTTTCTCTAGTATAAACTAGGAAATAGAATAGAACAGAATAGAAAAACGTTTATTGCAAAAACCATCTATACATACAGCGCCATAAACATTTTTAAAGAAAGAAGATCTTATACACTAACAGCCGTATTCATAAACAGTTAGAGCATTGATCATCAGTTGCTGATAACCGGATGTCACAAAACGTGATTCATAAACACTTTTTAGCGCTAAACAGTTGATCATCTCTTTATTAAATCCTCGGAAAGTTACGGAGCCGAGGACCCTTCTTTATCTGTTTATTATCTGCTATTTTACAAGATGGCGGTCACGAAACAGCTGATTTTGGCAAGAGTGACAAGAGCAAGAGCAAATAGTACGTTTTGGTTAAAATCCCAAATGTGAATGGAAAACAACTTTAATATGTGCAATTACGTATTACATACCTGGATATAGTGCGAAAATGGCGCGAAACCTAAATATCCCGCTTTTTATAAGTTGTTTATGTGATTTTGTGTATGGTGATTTTCGTTTAACCAAAATATCGAAGAAGGCAACAGAATTCTATGATCGCGTAGTCGGAAAAATGCATCATAAACGGAGCGAGTTCCTCCCTCACAGCTATTAGGCGTTTGGAGAAATAGGTAAACCGCCAGATTCACTTAAATCTATGCGGGCCAGCTTCATTGCTCGCCATACAATCGCATTTTCGAAACCAAGTTTGGCTTGGCAAGTAATATTAGAGCGTTCCATGTTCCTAATTAAAAATATTTGGAGGAGTCGCCATCGTCGGACACGGCGAGGACTTACTTATATTTGTGCGTAAACCCTTTAGTTATTCGTTATTACCACTTGCCAAAAACGTTGTTTTTAATTTAAGATCAGGGTGTTCGCATTTCGCAAACTTAAATTTAATTGCATTTCTTGCGCACATTATACCTACCTATATAATATTATAGACCCTGTAAGAGTACATCAATCTCGTTCATAGTTTGCAATTGAATAACTAACCATTATACCTAATGAGATTATAATATTTACCATAAGTTAACTTGTTTTATAGACATATTTAACCGACTGTGTTTAATAAAAAATATCACAGGTAAGTAGGCACTACTTAAAAGTATCAACTTATTTACAGGTAAAAGAAGTGTGCACTCTTGTCAGTCTGGTAAAGTGATGAAAAATCTGAAAAAGTCACGGGTATATGCAGTCATTGCATAGGCAGTTTGCTCAATATTGGCTTTGAGCATAACAATTTGGCCTCCAGGTAAAAATATTGCAAGCTGAACTTTATAGAATGAAAGTTTCATTTATGTCAACTAATTATTCAGTATGGTCATCCAGGTTGGATTCTATACCTACCTGTTCTTGACGCTAAGGTTTCCAGTGCTCCCAAAAATGCACTGTCGGCTATTTGTAACTCCGCTAGTTGCCTGTAGGCTGCAGTGCTTAATATCAGATGGGCAGCACTAAACTTGTCCTTGTCATTGTCTGGTATTCAAAAATACCTTTTAATTTTATTCTACATAAGAACCATTAATTACCAATATTATTTTTGAACTTCTTTGAACTAGGTACATAGCATGAACTTACCTATAAATATCTACTTTACTTTATATAAATTGTACACTTTCATCAGAACAATATTGCAAACACATGAATATCATAAATATGTGCAAAATAGGGTCCTACTTTCCCTTTTAGAACTCTCAAAATGATTTGCTATTATGGTATTTATATGAAAATTTATTTTCTAATAATAATCTGGTGCTTTATTTTATACATGGTATGGTGTGACATAATTTATTTTAAGTACAGGAAACATCCCTATTAGACTGCTAGATACATTTAAGATTTTATTGCATTGTAATTAGAAAAATGGAATTTTGAGTATTTCAATATGGGTACAGTCGCCTGCAATAATATGTTACTCTTCGAAGGCTGCAAAAATGTGCAATGCTCTTATGGGCCTTTGTTGTGTAACATATTATTGCAGGTGACTGTACATCATTAATAAAAATTGTACAAACCTTAACAAGTCAAAAAATATATTTAATTAGTAAAATAAAACACCAATTAAATTAGAACAATTTTATTACTTCAACCTAAATCAAGCTAGGTTTTCATTTTGATGTTTTTTTTCTTTTAGGTTTCTTGCTGATTTCCTGCTGGGACTTGCAGTGTACGGAGTCAGTTACACTTCTCTGACCAATATTCACAGCTGTTCACAGGCCACAGCTTTTCTTCCAAAGCCTGGAGTTATTCAACAATAACAGTGGCTAATGATGGTACTTTCAGGATCTGAAAAGATGCAATAATTTGAATAAAAGTATTTTTGTATTCAACAATTTTCTTTAATTTTTAGCTTATGATATAATGGATGTACTTAAGTTAGGGTCACATGATTCAATATAGTTATGGTAACTAAGTATCATTTTAAGCTATAGACAGAGATCAATATGACTTCATTTATTATTCATTACCTATTAGGTACTATAATATGATATCATTGTACATTGACCTTGCAAACTCTCTGGAATAGATGTCCAAACTGTCTGATGAGATATAGATTAGCCAACTTAATTATAACCAACTGTACGCAGAAAACATCTTATTTTTAATCAGCAGGTACACAGTATCTATACACACACCTGTACACTGGTATTTAAATACTGCCTAATTTGTGAACCATCCTTCCTCGTAGTAAGTAGGTTGGCTAGGTGATCGAGTATAATAACCATCGCATTGTTCCATGCATAAAATAAATACCATTACAAAATTATTACTAATGACACGATGACAAGAAGTAAACTCGCGACACAACGGCTTGTTACAATAAAACATCACTTGTACATATAATTATCATTTGGTTCCATTGTATGGTTAAGAAATATAATACCTATAATAGGTAGGTACCTATGCATAATTTTAAACAAATACACCAAGCTCCACAAAGCACGGATAAATTTACCAAATTTATAAGTGTTATAACCTTTAAATAATGTCAAAGCCGTCAATCTTAACATGTTCAGATACTACATTTTATGTTACGTACCTATGTCTATAATATATTATAAATAGATGGTCATGCCCAAAATTTGAACTGTACCTAGAGTTATCATCAAAATCGCTGCAGACTTTTCTTTGTCTAACTCTAAACACTGCAGGTATGTAAGGTAAACAAGAAAGTATAGGACATTGTTCATACCTGATTTAGTGAGTCTGAATGGACTTCGTTTTGTTGACCCGTTGTGAATTTCTGCCGCAACCAGAATAAATTAGTGTGAACTCATGAACCATTATTCAATGGTTCTTCTTGCGGAGGCGAGTGGGGTCTGGTACGGTATCTGGCTTCGACTTCTTCTCTTCGCTAATTATGCACTTCTCGGTTAGTTTGAAAGAACCCCACTTCTTTCGACTCCATTCCACATAATATTGAAACTAAAAGCAATAAGATATAGGTATATCAACATTGCAGTGAACTCATATTATTACTTGTTGCTGTATAAGATACTTGTCTGTAAACGTAGTTACTCACCAAGTTTTATAAAATTTCCGGCCATGCAGCAATCTTTAATTATTTTTGTGGCACAGAAGCTATTTTAATAAGAGATAATTCCGAAAATTAGTCAAAATAGTAAATCAACTTCTTCATGATATTACGATTGGCCGCTAGTGCTGCTGTCAAACTTTTTTTTTTATTTAATGTTCAGCCATATTTTAGTCTATGATGCGCCAAGATGCCAACATAACGCGTCTAATCTGCTTATTAGTTAAGAAGCCCCTAATAAACGTTTATAAATCATGGTTCTTATCAACGGCTTATTAAGCCTAAACAGCGGATTAGCTAATAAGCTGATCATTCCTCATTTAAGGATTTTTTATGAATACGGCTGTAAACATTTAAATCTACTTGTAGCTTATACTAACATGCAATAATTACAGTATTGATGCTGCTATAGAGGCTGCAAATAGACACCACTCAGCATATGCTATAACATATAATATGCTATAAATAGTGTAGGAAATCGACACTTCTTCAGTGAGACTTTATGGCTATTCTTGTAATCTGTATTTATGCTGCGGGGGCGTTTTATCGCTTTTATTCAGCTTCGCTGACGGCTTTCTGTATGGGAGGGAGGGAGGGGGGGGGGGGTTAGGATTGACTTCCTTCTTGTAAAATACGAGCAGCTTAGCTGTCCTCTGTGATTATTGATGGCAAAATATGTAGTGTTGGACTATATGTATTATAATCGATTTAGTAAAACAAAATACCTAATGTCTTCTTTGGTTATAGGTAGGTTTACATTTTTGCTAATAATCCGACAAGAAATTGTAGAAAATTATTGAGGACGCCACTTCCTACGTAAGTGTCACATTTGTTACGTAAATTGCTTAAACATTTTTCCATTTCATTTAAGTTCTACTATTTTATGTACCACCGCACCGCACTATAAGTACACAGCAACTGAATGACATTGATTAGTCACAAATCCTACTTGTTGTTGTTGTTGTACTTTTTGTATGTGCAATAAAGTTTAAAATAAATAAATAAATAAATCCTAGTATAGCCTATAGTCCTTAGTTAGGGTTGCCATAATTAGTCGGAACTGATAAGGGACAGTGGTATTCTAAAGCAGGGGTCTCCAAACTTTTTTTTACCTGAGGGCCATACTGCACCTCAAGAAGGCTTGTGTTATGGAACCGGTCGACAAAATACGGGACAAAAACGGGACCAGTAAAAATACGGGACGTGATAGGTACTTAAATACGGTGACAATCCTGTATATACGGGACGTAACGCAACCCTATCCTTAGTACTAATAAACCATTTTTTATTGGAACAGAGTTGAATCGTAAGAAAAACCACATTTCCTTCACTATTGATTTCAAATTCAACTGGCATTATTTTTGTATGGCCTGAGTAGGATATTTGTTATTTTCTAGCTTGTACTAATAATTATCTGCCTGATTATTTCTGGACGTGACAAATGACCAAACGAAAACTTTTATGAACACAATAAATAAACCAATAAGTGTTTAAGTAATAAGTTTTTTAAATCGCCATAATCTCTTGAATAAAAATAATTATAATACCTACTGCTATTTTACATCCTGTATACCGCTCAGTGTTGGCCGAACGTTAATGCAATTGACCATTAAAAATTAACCATTGAAAAAGTTAATTGCCATTAGCCATTAACCATTGAAAGAAAATTAATTATCAATTGCATTGAACATCAATTTGCATTAATGTTAATTTATTACGAACCACTAACAATTAAAAAGAATTAATGGTTATTGCTTTACAAACCATTAAAAACTAAAACAATTTTTAATGAAAATTAAACATGTGATTGATAATTAACAATTAACAAGAATAAATATGGTAATTTTATAAAGACGTCCGACGTCCAAGGGATCAAAGGTCTAGTGCAGCGGTCGGCAACCTGCGGCCCGCGGGCCGCATGCGGCTCGTGAACCTATCACTTGCGGCCCGAGTGTCGCCTTGGCTATTTTGTATGTAATAGTGACAAACGACAATGTCTCATAAAGTCATAAATATTAACAAAGTACGGCCCGCGTCACCATTTATTTTGTTTATTTTATTTATTTTATTTATTTCATTTATTTCATTTATTTCATTTATTTCATTTATTTCATTTATTTCATTTATTTCATTTATTTCATTTATTTCATTTATTTCATTTATTTCATTTATTTCATTTATTTCATTTATTTCATTTATTTCATTTATTTCATTTATTTCATTTATTTCATTTATTTCATTTATTTCATTTATTTCATCTATTTCATCTATTTCATCTATTTCATCTATTTCATCTATTTCATTTATTTCATTTATTTCATTTATTTTATTTATTTTATTCATTTTATGAGCACCCATTATAACAATAATGGGTGTATTCCCATTTGTCCCCACGGGGAACATATAGGAAATATATGTGCAGTTTGCACATAAATTATTCCCATTTTTCCCCACTTTATTGGTGTGGGGACAAATGGGAACACATCATTATCCGATATTTTCCCATTTGTTCCCGCCTGGAGCAGATGGAATAAGCGCTTCATATAAATGAATAAATCCCATTTGTCCCCGTTTCCCATTTGTCTCCAACTCACATATCACAGGGACAAATAAAAATACACCAATAATGAGTGTATTCCCATTTAATAGCTTCAAGCAAAATTAACATTAATTATTAGTTTATGAAAAAAATATTTAATTCCATTAAACGTTAATGCAATTGAGAGTAATTCTAATTAATTTTTTGAAACTTTAATGCCATTAAATAGGCAATTAGATTGACAATCAATGTAATTAAACGTCTCAAGATTCAATTCTAACTAACTTTAATTAAATTGATGCGTAATGCAATTGATTAATTGCGGAATTAATGGTTAATGCAATTGATTAATTGTTAATTAGAATTAACCATTACGGCCAACACTGATACCGCTACAGTGTTACAGTGTTTTACAGAGATATCTCATAGCAAGTTTGACAACCATCAGCGGATACTTAAGTGGCACCAGATCTAACCACCGGCAATCGATATCCTTTATCACACACACTCAAAAATCTACCTTAAACCTAATGAATTAAGGTTTAATATACGTTTTAGATCACCACTGATATCTTGTCTTACGGACAATGAATAATCTACCTTAAGCCTAAGCTGCTAAGGTTGAGTTTAGGTTGAATGTTAATAATCAAACGGGGACTGCTTTCAACAAAATTGCACATTAAAGCCATGCTTTGGTCATAATTATAAACTTAATACTCCAATACAAGAAGCAGGGGAAATCGATACGCACTTTAGGTTAAGTACTGACATTAACACTGACCGAAGGTGGTTCTTATGTCTGTGGATTAAGGTTCACGAATTACTTATCAGTTAAGAGCACGATGGTACAGTAAGTATTCCAACTTAAGTAACAAAGTCGCCATACTAGAGCTGTTATGTGGATACCGTAAAACGGGGTGAGTAGGTTTCGCGGGGAGAGTTGGGTTATGAATGGGGAGAGACGGTTTGAGAGGAGGGTGAGAAGGGATTTTATGGCTACTGCTACAAAAATAATGTATTCCAATTTAAAATGGGGCTATAGTAATACGCATAATAAAAAAAAATCGATCCAACAATCTTCCAAAATCACCTTTGTATGAAAAACCCTCTCACCACAAATGCGAGGCACTACGGGGTGAGGTGGGTTTTCCTCTTTATCGTCAAAGTTATGAAATGGAACTACCCAAAATAAAATACAAACTAAAATACAAACGTCCGAACCACTTATTATATACACCATTCAGTTTTCACATGTAAAAATAAAATTTTATCGAGGTTTGAAATTCAAATTTCACCCTATCACCCCATTTTACGATACTTTAGATTCACACGAACCCGCCGCTAACAACAATCGAAGTAACGCCCTCTTTTTAAAACGACATGAAACTTGGCATGAAATGATTTTTTTACGTAACATACCTATATCTATGTCTGGTACTAGTTTTCGTTGCTTTTTATTACTTAAAATTCTGCATTATTCATTTAATATCTTAGATTAGGCTATTTATAATATGAATATAAAATATAAAAACACTTAACAAACATCAATATTTCATATTAATAAAAAATACATATAGGTAAATATATTATAAAAAACCTAACCTAGGGTGCCGCCTGCAGCGGGGCATGGCCCAAGCTGCCGGTGGTCAGGGCCGCATACCAACCGCCTTCGATCTGCATCTGATGGCTCCTCTACACGATGGGCCAGCGCCGGCCACTCCAAGGGACGCAGCCATGCGGTAGAATGAGATAGCAATATCACTTGCTCCCTCTAACGCATAAATGCGTCCCTTGGAGTGGCCGGCGCTGGCCCATCGTTTAGAGGAGCCATGACCCTTGATCCAATCCAACCACCTAGCGAGAGTCTCAAGATGTTGGTCGAGACTCTTATACTTATTTTTTAATTAGTCTACATTGGTGTCCCACTGCTGGGCAAAGGCCTACCCTATTTTTCTCCACTCAACCCTGTCATCGGCATTTTCACAACATTTGGGGTAGATAGCGTCCAAGGCGTCGAAATAATATGAAATTATAATCTTGCTTTTGTTGTTTCAGATTGTGAAGTGAAGAATGTAGACGGCAACAATGTCGCAGAGGGATTTCTCAGAGGTTTGTCAAATGGCTTTGATAATAATGTTTGTGAAACGTTAGTATTTGTCATGCTACTTCAGTCAACCTCAGTAGCTTTTGTACCGAGTCCATAGACTAGGAATCCACTAGACCGAGTTTAGAGCAATTACGCCAATTACATATTTCATGAAACCGATGATGACAAAAATGCGGGGGTACGCGGGACGAGGTGAGCGAAGTCCCGTGCCGTGATTGGTCCGTTCAAAGACACGGACGTCACACACAGACACTTTCGACTCGAACATGCGAGTAAATTTACCGTATGCGTGGGAGAGGGGGTAGCGCGACTATGCTCAGTCTGGTGGATGTTTTGATTGTTTTGTCTGTGACCGAGACTGACTGAAATAGCATAGACGTTCGTTTCCGTGAAAATACGATGGAAAATAATTATGCACTTGCACTACATCTGTAGCAATTACCTATAATTTAATCTATAGGTAATTCAGTTAGTATGTAATAGAAATAGATGATTTCGTGCACTGAGAAGCGCTGGTGGCCTAGCGGTAAGAGCTTGCGACTTTCAATCTGGAGGTCGTGGGTTCAAAACCCGGCTCGTATCAATGAGTTTTTCGGAAGTTACCTATTTGAGAAATAAATCATTATCATTTCGCTGCCCCAATATTACAGGGTTCTATGTTTCACTTTTATCGAACTGAAATTTGAACATTGTCATAGTGAGTGACATTAAGTCGAATTTCAACTATCTTGAAAATGTAACATAGAACCCTGTAATATTGGGGCTGCGATTTGATATTTACCAGTCGCTTTTCGGTTAAGAAAAACATCGTGATGAAACCGGACTAATCCTAATAAGGTCTAGTTTCCCCTTTGGGTTGGAAGGTCAGATCAGCAGATGGCAGTCGCTTCCGTAAAAACTAGTGCCTACGTCAATTCTTGGGATTTAGTCGTCAAGCGGCGGCGGAGTCAGTGAAAACTGGCGTGAATCTGCGCAGGACTAGGGCTTGCAATATCGGATGGTTTCCAATTCCGGAACTGATTTTCGATATTGGATTCCAATTCCGGAATTCCGGAACTGGTTCCGGAATTAGGGTTTATCATATTTTTATTCGATTTTTTAGTAAAAATCAACAAAAAATGTGAAATTCTCATACTTTACGTTTATTAAAATTAGTATTGTTTAACAAAAATTTAATTTAAAGTAGGTACGTTTTTTTACCACCTTATTAAAATGGTTACTTTTATTCACTTCAATAATACGGGGTATTTATTTGGGGAAACTATAGTTGCTAGCAAACCATTCGATGCATAATTTTATAAAATAGTTAAATATAATAGCTTCCTATTCTTCCTAACCTAGTAGGTCATGGTGTTGTTTAAGAATTTGAAGGTCTAAGTTCGGCTTTTTCCTTCCTAGTTCCTAATTATGATTCAGAAATTTCAGAATATCATATATTATGTGCTTCTACAGGATTCGAAATCGTTAATAGAGAAAACCTCTTTTTCTCTGAATTCAATTCAAGATAAAAAGTTCAAATATTATTAAATTTCAATTCTACAAATACGCTTATGTAAGATTCAGACTATTCTGATTCTGACTATTCTATTCTAAGCAAGTAAATCGCTCTGCTGAATTGTTTTTTTATGTTTTTATTATCAGCCCATTTTGTCCCACTGCTTTAGCAAACGGAAAAGTAAAATATACCTATACTATAGCTCACTGAATGACTAAGAAGCACTTAATAACGACAAAAAATACCTGTACAGTGTAGTTTCTTAACAATTTTTAATAATAAAGGTATTAAAACGTACTTACAAAAAGTACTTAAATTCAATTCCGGAATTTTCGATATTGAGTGGTATCAATTCCGGAATTGTAATATCGGAAAATTTGTCCGAGATTCCGGAATTTCGAAATTCCGGAATTCCGGAATGCAAGCCCTACGCAGGACCGAATAAAATGGCTTGCTCTTCTCTCGGATACCAAGACAGGCGTGGCTCACTCCGCCGCTCACTCTAAAAGTACAACCGTTCGACCCCAATTTTGGGGTTTTCCATAAGCCGCGCGTGGCGCTGTCGCCACCTAGCGGCCATATCTGTGCTGATCGTGACAGACGCGTTTTGTTAGAGAGTGAGTCTTCTGTACCTAGTACTATTATTTATTCTGTGGCCAAGACCCATTTTGGGTCATCGCGCCAAACTTAGTAAGTAGTAGTAGCCGTGGCAAAATGCCGGGATAACGCGAGGAAGAAGAGTTGATTTCGTGCACTAATGAGGAATGTTGATACGGAAACCATAACTCATGATCGCTGAGATCGTTTCATGATATATGTTGCTCTTATTGATACTGTTGTGAATGTGAAGGATCTGCTCAGCGGTAAATTAATATTTATAGGCATCTAATCTTAGGGTCCATTTCCACTTTCAAAGTAATCATTAGTGCTGAATTCGAACATAAAAAGCGATATAATTGACGTAAGTATGTAATTTTTTTGCTAAAATCGGTTTAGGATTATTTATTAAATTATAAAACAAAAACTATTTTTATAATTTCGATCCACTTTCGATCGCTAAAGTAAAACATGTTCGGTGTACTTTGGCGTTATTAATAAACATATTTTAAATTTAACAAGCCCTTGGTCTAGAACTCTTGATAATCATTTGTCCTTATTCGTCTTTCTTAGCAAGGTACTAAATTTGCTGTTTTATCAAGGATTTGATAAGTACCTATATGATATGAAAAACAACGTCATACTTACAGTCAAAAGTGTGCATCTCCGAATTCCAACAAAAAAGTGGTAACTGTTTCTCATAGCAGGAAACTTAACGTTGTAAGTGCAAATAATCACCAATTACTTACACCGCTAGTGTGAAAGGCTCCTTAGCCAACTGAGGATGATTTCTAAAACAGATATATAAAGTGGCGACATAATTGCTATAATCGCGTGAGAGTCAGGAATGCCCACGGCGATGTCATTAGCGATACGTTACTTTTCTAATTAAGCCTCTTCTTTGAACAAAAAAGACGTAAAACACGTATTAGTCTGTTTGTTTTAAGCTCTTTATTTCGAGCGCGGTGACATCTGCTGAATCTTTCTAGAGGCGAGACGCTTTATGTACATGTTGTGCGACAAATTGTGGTAATGTCATTACATAGTTATCTACATGCCGGCAAATTAAGATGGTAGTTGGGAAAATGTGTGAAAAGCTGATGAGTGCCTAGAATAGAGGCACAGTGTAAAAATTAACTGTGGACCGACGCCTTTGATGTTTGCGTAAACACCGCACAAGAACACAGGAGGATTGTCAGACTTTTACAAAACTGCCCAAGATTTACACTTGACTTACTATAAGACACGCTAGCACTAGTACCGAGCTACTATTACTACTAACAATGGCGATGTTATAAAGATTTTTTGATTAAAGTAATTAGGGGACTCAAAATGACTCAAGTCTCTACAAAAGGCTTGGGTCTCTAACAAGATGAAAAGAACTCGAGTTTCTTGTCTTAACAAACACTAGTTAGACCTGCTAGCTGCATGTTCCTGTCTTGTACCACTCGAATGACTTGTCGAGTCCCACCATAAAGTCGATACAAATTAATGTAATTCAACCGCTGTTAGCAGATGACGGATAGAGTGGGCGCGGCTGCATTGTTCGGTGCCACCTCTTAAGGGCACGTACACATTAGGAGAACCACCTTTGGTGTTACCACAAAATTAATAATAGTACTAGGAGCAGAAGACTCACTCTCTAACAAAACGCGTCTGTTACGATCAGCACAGATATGGCCGCTAGGTGCCGACAGCGCCACGCGCGGCTTATGGCAAACCCCAAAATTGGGGTTGAACGGATGTACTTTTAGCTACCTGTAGCAAAGCGACGAAATCGCGGAGTGAGCCACGCCTGGTGTTACCGAGATACATAATTATTGAATGTGTCATGTGTCGTATCGTAGTGGTAATCCTTACAAAGTCACGAGCATTGAGGCTATTTTTTTGCCATTTGCTCACGCTCTGATTGGTCCCCCGCGCGCGTCAAAGAGTCATTAGGTACCTATATTATATTATATTCCATCAAGTGTGTCCCTATTTGTACCCGCCGGGCACAGATGGGAATAGGTGTTTTCATATAATTATTGCCATTTGTCCCCGCCGTATGGTGGGGAGGGGACAAATAGGAATATTACCTGTCATCATTGCATTTCGCTGGCACTAGGGCATGATGAATACCGAAATCCCGGAATATCGGACCAATATTTGCGATATAATAAAAGATAAAAATACAACTAAATTTAACCTGTATAAATCTCGCATGATCGAGAAGGAGGAGAAGGATTAGGGGAGGAAGGAGGGGGTCAGCACAGATATGGCCGCTAGGTGCCGACAGCGCCACGCGCGGCTTATGGCAAACCCCAAAATTGGGGTTGAACGGATGTACTTTTAGCTACCTGTAGCAAAGCGACGAAATCGCGGAGTGAGCCACGCCTGGTGTTACCGAGATACATAATTATTGAATGTGTCATGTGTCGTATCGTAGTGGTAATCCTTACAAAGTCACGAGCATTGAGGCTATTTTTTTGCCATTTGCTCACGCTCTGATTGGTCCCCCGCGCGCGTCAAAGAGTCATTAGGTACCTATATTATATTATATTCCATCAAGTGTGTCCCTATTTGTACCCGCCGGGCACAGATGGGAATAGGTGTTTTCATATAATTATTGCCATTTGTCCCCGCCGTATGGTGGGGAGGGGACAAATAGGAATATTACCTGTCATCATTGCATTTCGCTGGCACTAGGGCATGATGAATACCGAAATCCCGGAATATCGGACCAATATTTGCGATATAATAAAAGATAAAAATACAACTAAATTTAACCTGTATAAATCTCGCATGATCGAGAAGGAGGAGAAGGATTAGGGGAGGAAGGAGGGGGTCGAGGCAAATCTCACGTAATCTCGCCAGGATTCAAAATCCTTAAAAACGCCTAACACAGTTAGGGTCGGTTGCACCAAACTGTTCGTATCGTTAAAGAGTTCGCTAAATTTTTATGTATGGAAAGTTTCATAGTAAGGCGCCGGGGCGCGCCGGCTGACGTTGATCAGTCTGTCAAATGTGGTTGGTGCAACTGGCCCTTAATGAACGACCTCGTGTAACATACGAGTAGTACGACCAACGTAAGAAAAACACCGCTATTGTGATATACAAAGTTGCTATAACGTTATTGTATTGCAACGCAGTGTGTATAGCACCTAACTCTTACCACCAAATACAGAATATTTAATGGTAATAGTACTCAAGTATGATTCGAGGGAAATAGAATAATGGTAGATGGTATCACGGGTCCTAATGGCGCCGAGAGCGTTACCATGAATTGTCAGGGGTGGTTTCGGAGCGTAGACCACGACCTTTAGACGGAGCATAGGAGCATGTAAAAAAAAAACATTTATTCAGATGAAATAAACCCTATTTTACAAATGTTTTTATTCTGCCAAACTGCAGGGCAGTTTGTTGGCAGAGGGAACTCCCTTGAACATAGATGGGTAGACTTAGCTAATTGCCTAATTAATTGTTAACTTAAGTACATCTTATTGCTTATGCTGGTAACTTTCAATTAATTTTGTTTAATAAAAATATTTTCATTTTAAGTTTAAACATCCTAACTGATTTACATTCCCTTATTTCATACGGTATTTCATAAAACAATTTTGGGATCAACTACTTCCTACTTCTTTTTCCATAATAATTTTGTGACACGGCTTGTGGTCATTTTCGCTAGCGTACGAATTTTATGTGAAAATGGCGTCTTTTATTTTAGAAACCACATCGATCTGATCCTTAACATTCAATCTTCCCGCAGTCTTTGTTTGTGGAAAAATATTATTATAACATTAGCTTTGTGTGATAATTATTGTGTATATGTCGCAGTCGGATCGTATAATCCGCCGTATTACATTACGGCTAGCCGTTTTCAAAAACAGGGGCGCTTTGAAATGCGGCGGTTTAACGTATTGAATGCGGCTGAATGAGAATCCGCCGGAATGTATTCGGCGCCATACGTTCTTCAACACGGCTAGCCGTAATGTAATACAGCGAATCATTAGCCGCCGCTTTGACAGTTTTTAGTTCCCATTTTTAACACTCGTGGCGCTGCCTGACAAACGCTGGGGTGTCCATCAAATCTGGAGTTTGTCGGACTGTTTCTTTTCATAAAAAAATTTCCTTCGCAACTTAACTAGACGGAGCCCCGCTTCGCGGGGCTCCTATTTCTGAGCGGTTTGCCCTTCGGGCATCTGAAGCTACCTAACGAACCTAACCTACCTACCTATTGATTAAGTGAGACGTCCGTGAATACATTACACTTTGGGGAAAAAAGCGTAGGTAGGTAATTAGGTTAGGTTCGTTAGGTAACTTCAGGTGCCCGAAGGGCAAACCGCCCAGAAATAGGAGCCCCGCTTGCGGGGCTCCGTCTATTTAAGTTGTGAAGGAAATGTTTTGGAAAAGAAACACATGTAGTGCGGTGGGACCATGGTAGAAATAAATTAAATTGCAAACATTGTCAAACTCCGGTTACGTAGGCGACCGAAAGAACTGGTCACTCTACAATGTACGATGCGGCTAAACGTGGGCCGTCTTATTGAAGAACGTATCGCAATGACAATCCGGCTAATCGTCGAACCGCCGCATTTCAAAACGCCCCTGTTTTTGAAAACGGCTAGCCGTAATGTAATACGGCGGATTATACGATCTGACTACGACATATAGACAGAACTACCACACTGCTAAAAGACTACACACTTGTACTAGTTGTTCTACTTGTACTAGGTATATTAAGCGATTGGGAAGAAGAATGGAACGTGTCTTCGTGGATGACACAAACTATAACTAAAGTAAAGGTATTATCGATGGAATAGGGATGTTCTCCTACCCCCTAATGAACAATTTTCAACACAAAAGCTTTGTATTGTGATTTCAAAGCAAAACTGCTCATTTCATGAAAAAAACTATTCCATCTGACCCCAAGGACTATATAGTAACAGCACCAGTCATGGGACATTTAAGAGGAAATTTGGAGTATTTATAATAATTCCCTTATAAATGTAAATGGTCTACCGCTTAGCGTGTTAAAAGATGAAAGTCCTATCCGTCTTTCATGTTTTAGGCGTGTTGTATCAAAGATACTGCAAGGAGTTTCCACATACTTAACAAATTAAAACTATGTTCTTTTTCTCCAGTCATGGACACCAAAGCTCCAGTAATGGGCCCCCGGTAATGGACGTGGATCCAGTAATGGGCCCCCTATAATGGACATTGCTCTATCAGTATAAAATATTGAAATGGGGAATAAGTTATGGCAAAAAAATCATTTTTTGGTATAAGCTTTTATTTCTGAATGTATTTTTCTTTCCACAGCCAATTATTATTGTATTAGATCCATCGAGACAATTCTAATGGACCCAAACAAAATTAGTTAGGGTTTATTGCGATAAAGTTCCCATGGCCACCTCCTGTCTCCATCATCAGATCAGGTCCATGTTATCATAATATTGCATTATCATCCGATTTGCATACTTAATTACGTACTTACACAAAATTTCAACTGAATCGGAAATCGAAAAGTGGATCAAATTCAGCTGCCAATATTTGACCTACACTACTAACAGGGCAAGTTAAATAAAAGTTTGGAAAAACGATATTAATTTATCCGAAGTCCGAGAATACCTCCTGGTTGACATATTTCGTAACTACATTTTACTTCTGTATTGTTTAAAAACATGATATTATGGCATGGCAAGCATCATTATGTCAATTGTCCCATCATAGGAGGTATGCAGTTTTACAGCTCCTATAATGGGATTGGGCCAAATACCACTATTTTTTTACATCTCAGGGAGTCACAACATAGTGTGTTGTATACCTTATCTTATGATAAATGCAATTAAAAAAACACATTCTAGTTTACATCAAGTATTAATTAATTAAAATTTAATAAATTAACTCACCTCTCTTAGCGAAGTTGTTAAGAATTCGTAGTGGTATTTTTTTTCAGTGACACGACATCTTGGGTTGACGCCAATTTCTTAAAAGATAACCGAATTTAATAAAAATTGAAACATAAACAGCTCTAGGACTCTTATTTATGATAAAAATATATCCAGTGTTTATAAACTACTTTTAGATACTTATTTTAGAGGAATTGTGGTTTTTTGTCCCATTACTGGTTCCACGTCCATTATAGGGTCCACTACTATAATATAAAATAGTGTGAGATACAACAGAACTAATGTCGTGGTATTTTGCAAAAAAAGCTTTTGTCTGTGACTGATTTCGTAAACGCGTAGTCTACGTAAAGTAATCTATGTTTTAAAGCTTATTGTTTCCTATTTAGGCGGACGTGAATAGAATAAAGGATACAAGTCGACGTATCTTACTTGTAAATTGTTTCTAATGTCAGTTCGGCTGGATATTTAGTATAGTCTCATACTTTCTATACAAAGTCTTCCAAGTGTTCTTCTACATATACCTTATTAGAAGAAAATGTGTTTAAAAAGTTAAAAAAACCGGGCAAGTGCGAGTCGGACTCGCGCACGAAGGGTTCCGTACCATAATGTAAAAAAGGCAAAAAAAAACGGTCACCCTTCCAAGTAGGTACTGACGTTGCTTAACTTCGGTCAAAAATCACGTTTGTTGTATGGGAGCCCCACTTAAATCTTTATTTTATTCTGTTTTTTGTATTTGTTGTTATAGCGGCAACAGAAATACGTCATCTGTGAAAATTTCAACTGTCTAGCTATCACGGTTAGTGAGATACAGCCTGGTGACAGATGGACGGACGGACAGCAGAGTCTTAGTAATAGGGTCCCGTTTTACCCTTTGGGTACGGATCCCTAAAAACCTTAACAACGGTTCGCGAGCGATATCGCCGACAAGAGCCAGTAACCTCCTAAATTAACTAAGTGTTGATTACAGTAAAGGGGCCCACTAATTAACAGTCCGCCGGACGGTATCGGCCTGTAAGTTAGAACAAAATTTTGACAGTTCCGAACAACTAACAGGCCGATACCGTCCGGCGGACTGTTAATCAGTGGACACCTTAAGGATTTCGCTTTCTCTTCAATGTCTTGGCATTAGGTATGTTCTGTCCCTCATCACGGTCGCACTCTGCCGCTACTCTATCTACAGTATATTTGCAACAACAGTCAAACTCTTATGGATATGAATTTTAAGCTACCAATGGTGATTTTCTGGTTTAAGATCACTCTATTCTACTTCTAATTATCTCTTGTCGTTTTCTACCATAGTCCATAAGCAACGACGGTTGGAAAAGTTATAAATAATGCTAGTGTACGGAATTTCCTGCAGACAGAGTGGGCCGCATTCAATTATGTCATTAAAATAATTGCAACAAACGAGCGGTTTTGATAGTTTTTTTTAACATATATCATGTACATAGAATAAGTTACCAGTATTTGTATCTGTAAAAAACCGGTCAAGTGCGAGTCGGACTCGCGCACGAAGGGTTCCGTACCATAATGCAAAAAAAACAAAAACAAAAAAAAGCAAAAAAAAAAACGGTCACCCATCCAAGTACTGACCACTCCCGACGTTGCTTAACTTTGGTCAAAAATCACGTTTGTTGTATGGGAGCCCCATTTAAATCTTTATTTTATTCTGTTTTTAGTATTTGTTGTTATAGCGGCAACAGAAATACGTCATCTGTGAAAATTTCAACTGTCTAGCTATCACGGTTAGTGAGATACAGCCTGGTGACAGACGGACGGACGGACGGACGGACGGACGGACGGACAGCGAAGTCTTAGTAAAAACCGGGCAAGTGCGAGTCGGACTCGCGCACGAAGGGTTCCGTACCATAATGCAAAAAAAAAACCAAAAAAAAAAACGGTCACCCATCCAAGTACTGACCACTCCCGACGTTGCTTAACTTTGGTCAAAAATCACGTTTGTTGTATGGGAGCCCCAATTAAATCTATATTTTATTCTGTTTTTAGTATTTGTTGTTATAGCGAAAATTTCAACTGTCTAGCTATCACGGTTCGTGAGATACAGCCTGGTGACAGACGGACGGACGGACAGCGAAGTCTTAGTAATAGGGTCCCGTTTTACCATTTGGGTACGGAACCCTAATAATAGGGTCCCGTTTTACCCTTTGGGTACGGAACCATAAAAACTAGTGAAGCAGGTATGGAACACACCTAATTAGGCACGTAAGACCATTGACTTGACTCCAATTATCTTGGAAAAATAAAAACCAAAATAATGGCAATATTGTAAAAAATAATGATGTGAAAATAGAATCAGGTTCCTCTATAACGGCGATCTACTTCTATATCGTTATCTTGTGTGTATGTTATGAGTAATTTTTTATTTGTTTTTTATAAGTATACATAGGGTGTGGCGGTGGTGGCCGAATGGATATGACGTCTGACTTTCAATTCGAAGACCGCGGGTTCAAAACCTGTCTTGAAATTACCAATGAGTTTTTCGGAACTTATGTACGGAATTTCATTTGATATTTAACTACTAGTCGGCGAATGAAAACATCGGGTGAGGTGAGGAATAAACAGCCCTTCTCATGTTTATCTTAATATCTAACAGATATTCAACACAACAACATATTGAACTACTACATACACAAATATTACCTAAAGTCTTTTAAATTTGTTTATGGAAAGAAAAAGAGGCAGCCTACACCCCCATACTCCCCATAGCCACAGGTCCACCTCATTTGGGATTCTAAACACGATTGACAATGACATTAGGCAAGCCTGGAAACTAGTCATATAGTTAGTCAGCTTCAGCAGTAAAAAAATCATAAAGGATGAAGATTACGTGAGAGCAATTTTTATAGACCTATTAAAGTCATACACAAAGATTGGTACTTAATGCCTTTCATGTTTATGAGTGCTAAGTGCATTTACTTGATGGTTACGTTAATCTATGAATTATGAGGGGATCCTATCTCTCCGCATAATAATTGATTGTCATAATGTAATGTTACGCATAAAACTCTTTTCGCATATTTTTTCTCCAGCAAACAGAAAGTATTTTCTAAAATATTTTGCACAGGTTGTATAGAATAGGGTAGGTTAGGTTATGTTTGTGTTATAATTTTTCAGAAATTTTAATATTTCCAGCACAATAACAATTATGCGAAATGAGTGGACCCAATATGGACCCATTATGAGTGCTACCTGTTTTGTAGATAGGTACTTACTTATAGTTCTAGCTATGTACTGATAGTACATAGCTAGATAGCTTTTGTTAAGGCCTAATTGTCTTAGAAATAAATGCATGCTTGTTTAAGCTATGTAATTAACTTGTAAATTATTAATTGGTTCCTAGAAACGTCAGCAGCGTGCTAGGTACATTTAGCCGGGTACCTACCTATATACTAATAGCATATAATACCCTTAATTTTTATATTTACCTAGTTATAAGTTTGTAAATTTCTGTACCTGTTTACATTTCCTCATTATTGAATAAATTATTAACCTCCGCTCCGTTAATCAAATCAATTAGTTCCTTAGTGTTTGAACTATTATCACTAATATCCACTGTTATTAGTTATAAAATAGGTGCTTGTTAATGATATGACACTAAAATGATATGGCATTAAAATTAACTAAAACAACATGAAATTCAGAAAGAACGAAGAAGTTACATTGACAATTGTAAGTGAATGTCAATGAATTGTCAAGGAATGACAAATTATGTCAAGGAGTACATAGTGCCGAAGCACCAACAAGTTTACTGCAATGTCATAAATTACAATGAATACATATGTTGATCTTATTAATAATTACGGCTAGGATCCGATCTGTTTATTCAGCAAAAATAGTACAGTATAATGAGTAACATCAAAAAGATTAAAAACTAAAATTAAAAATTAAATCGGCTAGGTTGAGTGGGAAATGGCGATGCGTGTGTGGGTCAGATCAAAGGGCACATGCATAGCTGTAGAAAATGTACACCTTTCTACAACAATATTATAATATAATATCATACTAACTGATTTTTCTGGCCCGCAATTAACAAGTCCCGAGATATAAAACCACGTAATTGAAATGAATCTCTCGTGGGGTTATTTTTGAAGTTTATTAAAGACAAATGACAGTGGTGAAATGAATGCGGTTGCGGTATCAGACTGCCTCTATCTACTTAATATAAAACGGTCGTAACTACGTTTGAAAACTCATTCAATTCTCTACTTTAATGTCATGCGATAAAGTATATAATCGACTGCGTGTTTGAAATTAGTTACTGTATTCGTTTGTGGTGGCGCTGCCGGGTAGGGTAATTACCCTATAGTTAGTCGGGGGTCTATGATTGTACCGTGCGGTACTTAAGCCGGAGTTACACGGGATTTTCTGAACGCGAGCGCTGAGGAATCGTTAACACGTTCCTGGTCTAGTGCTTTTAAATAGGTACCGCCTTGGAAAACGTACGTGTTCTGTGCCCTAGGGTTTGGGAATAGCAACTGCGCAAGCGTTGACGTGATGCGCAGTAATAACAAGTTACGTGCTATCCGCTGTTTGAAGCTTGATGCTCTCTTTTGATGTCAATATCTATGCTAGGGAGGAAAATGGGGACTACGTTTGTCTGAAAAAAACGGTCGTCCACTAACTCCCGTGCTTTTAGTCACTCGCGCGACATGTTTCGGAGAGCTTAGGTCTCCATTTTCACGAACTAACTGTGCATGAGTAGCTGGGACTATGCTCGCGCTGCATGCGTACTGTCGCATACATTCTTCCTTATACCTTATCCTCATGGCACGTGACGAATGTGGACACTTTTCATCAGTGCTCTCCAAGCCGCTCTGTCTTTGGCCCAAAGTGCATGCTAGCCTGCAATGTGGCGTTTGTCTCTGACGTTGTTCTGTTCGCCCAACGCGTGGCCATACGTCCATCCCTACGCTTCCATGCCATGCAGCCAGTAATAATTTTTCCAGGCTATCTGGCCGTGTCTTGCTCAGATGGCTGAATAAACCAAGTACACAGTGGAGAGCCTTGTTCTAATGTTAAGTTCGGTCGAGAAACTCGAGAATGTTCAGTCCATGAGCCGGAGCATTCTTCGCCAGCACCACATCTCGAACGCATCTATCCTGCGACGGGTTTCGGTTTTGAAGGTCCAGGTTTCACAAAAAGATCGATCGCATACATACGTGAGTTAAACCGTAGAATTAGTTTAACGAAAATTATTCCTGTAGCTGTCTCTAAAATAACATATCAACGTAATGACAATTGACAATAAAATGCCATTGTTTATATCTTGCTTTGTTTATTACACATTACGGACTTATTTATAGCACTATATACTGTATGAACAGTTTCAAAATTTGCCCGTATTTCATTTCCACGCCGTATAATAGACTAGGAGCTAACCCTGAAAAACGGTTTATGAATGGTATTATATGGCAATGGTATGATAATGAAACATTCGAAGCTAATATAATTAGTTTGTAATACTCTCCTTATTACTAGGTCCGGGCGTCTGGCAGATGTTCATCAGTGGTGGTTCATACATACATTAAAACTTTGCGAATGTTATTTGAAATAGAAATTAAGCTTTAAGTATTAAGTATTGAGCTTTATGGGAGTTTAAAACTTATTACTTATAAATTTTACCATACCTCCCATACACCTTTATATTTATTAATAAGGAAACTGATGTATGGATCACTAAGCTTACCTACATATTTCTCCTAGATTATCATGTACCATTATCCGAGCCGGTTGGGCTGGTGCGATGAGGTCGTGAAAGATCTCGAACGAGCTCGGTGCCGTCAATTGGACAGAAACGGCGCTAGACAGACAGCTGTATTCGAACAATGAGATACGTCAAATACTAGATATTGAAACGATATGGATTAGATATGTCAGTGTCAAAAAGTGTCAAAAATTACATTTCTTCAAACAAAAACGTCACTTTTGACACTTGTTTGACACTGACATATCTATTCCATATCGTTTCAATATCTAGTATTTGACGTATCTCTTTGTTCGAATACAACTGCGAGAAGCATGGCGTTCCTTAGTGTCAGAGGCCAAGATCCACTTCGGGTCGCTGCGCCACGGCAGTAAGTAAGTAAGTAAGTATTATCCGGGCCTAGCTCTCCGTGTATAAAGGCTGCAGGCTGTAAAAGTTAAGTGTTTCTTGGTTGTTAGTTGTGGACAATATGTCGTATTTCAAGTGTAACGTTCGCTACTAGTGCAACACGGGTAAAGTGACCGTGTATAATTTTGTTACCTCGCGTTCACAACGCATACACGGTTCGATGCCATCATATCAAAACGAAGCATACAATAATATCTAACAAATACAGGGTGATTTCGGGGCCGTGGAGCAAGAGAGCCAGACATCATACAGAATCTAAAGATGAGCCTAATTTTTGCATACAATGTGGTGACCCCACTCAATGTGACGTCTTGTCGCTTTCCATACAGCGTATGTCAAAAGCCATAGGGTGACCATAATTACTTAGTATAACATTAATTTTATTTGAAAAATAAGAATAATTAAAGTTACTATCTTTTAATCAAATACTACCATTGATAATGTAGATCATTTACAGAGTCAGAAAAAGTGGTTCTGGATCACGACCCAGAAATCACCCTGTATATGTAGTTTATACAACGTAGTGATTTAATTCTCTTTGGGTTATACTGGCCGAAGGAGCCATTTGAGGGTAGATTTTGTTTACTTTTATTTAAATACCTACCTAAGAGCGGTTTCAGACTACGTCCGATCCGAATAATAACCAAACCCGTGAAAATATAGTCCATAGTAGCCGTAGAACTATTTCTATGATAAGTTACGCACTAGATCCGATCTCCGTCATCCGATTTCTTTCCGTGCATTCTAGAATTCTAGTGTGTAACTTAACATAGAAATAGTTCTACGGCTGCTACGGACCATATTTTCACGGGTTCGGATCGAACGTAGTGCGAAACCGCTCTAAAGATACAGAGTATAGGTCGATCTGTATAAAACTGTCCTATAACATTTAGTAATATTTTATTGATATTTGACGACCGGTCTGGCCTAGTGGGTAGTGACCCTGCCTGCGAAGATGGTCCTGGGTTCGAATCCCAGTAAGGGCATTTATTTGTATGATGATACAGATATTTGTTCCTGAGTCATGGGTGTTTTCATCTAAGTATTTGTATATTATATATATCGTTGTCTGAGTACCCACAACACGAGCCTTCTTGAGCTTACTGTGGGGCTTAGTCAACCTGTGTAAGAATGTCCTATAATATTTATAATATTTATTTATTTATTACATTGAAACCTGAATGCGCCTCTTAGTCTGCACAAGTTTTACGAAGTCACACATGCACAGCACAAAACTGCACATAAAGCGTAATGAAACAATTTCAAATGAATTAAGTAATTAATGTAAGTAATTATCGACGACCGTTAATTATGTCCTCGATCGATGTAGGTGGGTACAGTCAGCAGCTGAAGAAAAATATTACCAATATTACAATGTCACCTTATTAAGTGCTTCAATTCAAGTTGGGACTGAGTACCTACCACGAACCACGCTCGATGTGTTACCTCTCTGTCGCACTTGTAAATTTGTACTTAAGTATGACAGGGAGGTAACTAATAAAAGGTAGGCCCTCTAAAACAAGAGGCGTATTCTGATTGTAATAATAACAGGATTAACCGGGACTGAGTACCTACCACGAACCACGCTCGATGTGTTACCTCTCTGTCGCACTTGTAAATTTGTACTTAAGTATGACAGGGAGGTAACTAATAAAAGGTAGGCCCTCTAAAACAAGAGGCGTATTCTGATTGTAATAATAACAGGATTAACCGGGACTGAGTACCTACCACGAACCACGCTCGATGTGTTACCTCTCTGTCGCACTTGTAAATTTGTACTTAAGTATGACAGGGAGGTAACTAATAAAAGGTAGGCCCTCTAAAACAAGAGGCGTATTCTGATTGTAATAATAACAGGATTAACCGGGACTGAGTACCTACCACGAACCACGCTCGATGTGTTACCTCTCTGTCGCACTTGTAAATTTGTACTTAAGTATGACAGGGAGGAGGTAACTAATAAAAGGTAGGCCCTCTAAAACAAGAGGCGTATTCTGATTGTAATAACAGGATTAACAGGGTATACAATACAATACTCTTTATTGCATACCTCACATAGTTTACAATATCGTACAGCAACATAAACAAAGACAATTGGATAGAGGTAACAACAGGCGGTCTTATCGCTTAAGAGCGATCTCTTCCAGACAACCTTTACCTTTTTTACTACAAGTGAGTACAGTACTTATTAAGTTATTACACACACGCACTGCGAATGTAGTCCTCCCAGCACGATGCTTGTAACTTCTGTATTACATTCACCGCAATTGGCTTAGCACTTAATAGGAAAAATTAGAAATGCCACCGCGTTGCGTTATCAAAACGATTGCAGGCAAATTGTTTGCATCCGCATTCCAGAATCTTCACTCAAACAAACGTCTTTACCTTACCACAGACGAGGCAATAACAAAGACTGATAGAATGCACAGTTGAGTACGTTGTGTATTGATTACTTACCCATATCAAAAAGAATAGATAGTATAGAGGGGTCCTGTCATTGTAAATGTTGTAGTCACTGTAAATTTACTGCCATCTATCGACAATTCGACACACGACTATAACTCAAAATAAACACGTATCAAATTATCAAAAAAATGAATATATATGGATAAATCATGTTATTATTTTTATATCATTTTGACCCATGTTCATTCACTGATATGTATGTGTTAAAATTGTTAAATATATATATATATATATATATATATATATATATATATATAGTCCTCCTCGCCGTGTCCGACGATGGCGACTCCTCCAAATGTTTTAATTAGGACGATGGAACGCTCTTATGTGACTTGCGAAGCCAAACTTGGAAACTTGTTAAATATGAAAGGGTGTCGTCACGCCATCTAAAATTTGTACTGTACTGCCTAGCTATCACGGTTCATGAGATACAGCCTGGTGACAGACAGACGGACAGCGGAGTCTTAGTAATAGGGTCCCGTTTTTACCCTTTGGGTACGGAACCCTAAAAACACCATTTATGTTTGACGCGACAGCAAAATATCACGTAGTCCTAGGCAAGTCTACCTAATGTTCATTTTATTTTAATACATGCCGTTTTTTTTTTAAATTGTGGGATATTGGAATAGCAGGCCCCGCTACCCTCCCTTTTGTTACAAACGCCATCTATGGAATATTCCATAGATGGCGTGAACTCATTATGACTACTATACTCTACTTACATTAAAAATAGTTTAGTAGTCTTTACAAACAACTCGTCTTTGCTCTAAATCAACGCGAAACCCGTTTTTAATCGTCATTAGTGCTTTCCATCCGTAATCCGTTAATTATGATAATTATAATAAATCAAAGGGAATTATTAACCGTTAATTAATTGGCCGGTTGGCAAATATAAATTAATAGTAGCAATATACTTTCTTTATTATATGAAAACTTCTTTGTAGCCTGTTTGGGATTAAACTCTTTTGGAGATAAAATTTAATAGAGCAATTTATTTGGATAGCGGTAACATTCTATGGTCGTATTCGTATTCCAATCGCACGTTAAACATGAGTGAGTCGACCACTCACAGAACCAGTATTAAGTCCGAACTTTGACTACGTATAGTTGTTACAAACCCCGAGGTCACAATACACAGGCGTATTAAGGATCCCAAATCCCCCGCGCTCGCGTAACTTTGTTAATACAGGGCCGGTATTCAATACCGGAATATTTGAAGACAAATGCGATCGCTTTGATACTGATAATAAATACGATACGTTAATTGAAACATGTTGTAAAATTTGTACAGAATTCCATCGTAAATATTCGAGATTTATGAGACAGTTTATCCGCTACCGGTAGTCCTACTTTCATATGAACATTTAGCTTGAAGGCAACTGGCTCTACATTATTTTGGCGCCGCCAGTTCACTTAATTACTTACTTAGGGGTTGTGCACAAATCACGCGAGGTGTTTTCGGCTACTTTTTGACCCCCCCTCCCCCTTGGTGATATTTGGTGAGGTTTTTGGCTACCCGTGTATTTTTTGAATATTTTTCATTCGACAAATTTTAGGATAAATAGTCTTATATATAGAAAATCTTGTTTATTTTTATATTTTCGTTAAATAGACTCGCTATTTTGAAGTGCAGAGTGAAGATCTAATATTGTTTATACAAGTGAGTGAAACCGTTGTCGTATAAACAATTTAAAATATGTCTCACGAAAGTTTAATATCGAAGATCTAATATGTTTGAAGAAACCGAGAAAAAGTATCTACTCATGTGGTAGGTTTTTTTTCTTAGTCTCGTTCACTGTAGAAAAATACACGTGAGGTTTCCTTTATACCCCCCCTCCCCCAACGTGATCAATCGTGATTTTTTCGTGACCCCCCCTCCCCCCATCGGACCTCGCGTGATTTGTGCACAAGCACTTACTTAGTAAGAACAATCTCGCGATAGGTATTATATTATAGCCACGCTTGCGATAAAAATTGTAATATCTACAGATAAAATAGAGCTTGTGGAAATTTTGTACCCAGTGCCAAGAGCCCCAATTCGAATACAAAATGAACCTGACTATCGGGTTCTTGGCACTGAAAGTGTTAAACGTTTACTCACTTTATTTTCTTTAGCATCGGAAACTGGTATAATGCACACTAACTAACACTATCAGTATAATGTCATTATTTTGACATTACTTCAAAAATAACAAAAAAGTTTAATAACTTAATTATCGTCCATCATTCTTTCTGTCATTTCTGATTCCATCATTCTAATCAATTCACTGTCAGTAGTAATGTCATTTCTAGCGTCATTACTTTGACATAACTCCAATACTGACTAAAATTATTTAAATAACCGTCATTACTTGCCGTCATTCCTTCATGTCAATCCCTACACTATCATTAAAAACGTCATTCCATCAAAGTAATGTCAGTATTCATGATAGTGTTCGGCCCATAATAGATATTGATATAAAGAGTTCCGAATTCTCGTGGCAGTTTGAATACTTATTAGGTACTTCTCATTTATAGGGTTTCGATTTACCTACGTTTATTTATATCGATACAATGTAGAATATAACATATTTAAAAAAAAAAAGTTGTGGCAAATAACAATCGATCTTCCAGATAACTTTTGAGTGCCAAGTTGAAACTGAAAATAATATAAGCTTAATAGTTTTACATTTAATTACTTCAATTCCGTGTTTTTATTTTCAATTTCACGTTACAAGCATGATGTATGTTACTATGTAGAATGACCATGTCCGTGCCCAATTTCATGTCATTTCAGCAAGACGTTTTACTTCGATTGTATAGAATGTATGGCGGCGGCTGGGTTCGCGTGACTCTTAAGTATTTCATCTTAAGTATGGGCACTGATTACAATCCGGATTATCCGAAGTTCGAAAATCCTGATTTTCACGGCTATTTCGGTTTTTTTTTAACATAATCCGAATTTTCGATTTTTTTTGGTATAACCATGCAAGGTTGGACACATGTAAATGGGCACTAGTGATTACAATCCGGATTATCCGAAGTTCGAAAATCCTGATTTTCACGGCTATTGCGGATTATTTTAACAAAATCCCAATTTTCGGTTATTCTTTTTTGGTATAACCCTGCAATATTGGACACATGTAAACCCAACATTATAAAGATCAAGTGCGCATGCACAGTTTTGCGGGCAAGAACAAAACATCCGCAGTTAAGCATTGCCACATTTCATAAGAAACCCATAAAGGGGATAATAACAGAAACTCAGTGATCCGTATTGCGGTTGTGGTCGATGGTCGATGCTGAATGCCGACAAACGCCCAGTGCCGGATGGGGCAATTATATTTTAATATATACATGGAATACACGGTGTGGAACTAAGGATTACCAAGACTTTCAAAGTGTATTTAGTCGGGTGTGGCAAATTCTTCCTCTTCCTACCCTTAAGGATGACTCGCGTTAGACCGGGCCGTGTCCGGGCCGGAGCTTCCGGGGCTTACTTTTCTATGACATGACAGGCGATCACGTGATGATTTCCATAGAAAACGATGCACCGGGAACTCTGACCCGGACACGGCCCGGTCTAACGTAAGTCATCCTTTACTGACCGAGCGAGCGTGAAGAGTCATCGTTTCAGCGGCGCTATCATGGTCGCATTTTACCACTTGTCATGCCGTGCATCACTTTCGCACTTACAATTTTGTTAGAACGTGACAGGCATGGTGACAAACGATAAAGAGCCGACCATATTAGCCCTACAGGTCACATTTCTCAACCAACTCTCATGAAATATTTATTTGAGGAGCGCCGATAGTTAGATGTTTTTTTGTCATTCAGTTTCGGGAAATGTATTAAAATGGCGGAACCATACGGCAGCTAGCATCTACAAGCACCCTAAAAGCTAATCACTCCTTATCGTTGAACAGTAAAATATTAAATTTTACAGCGGTTTAGTGGCTATATTTTTACCATCATCATCATTGTTCTTAAGAGCCTAGCTCTTGTCGGTGGAGTATTCGCCATTCCGTTCTTTTCTCTGCCACTATATTTTTACCATCCTGTATAAAACAATAGGTCGAAAAATAAACTGAAAGGAATCAAGACTTACTGCGGTTTAAGCATCCTGCGATGATCCGAAGGTTCTGTTCTGTGGTATTAGTAGCTTTTAAAAAGTCGTATATTTAGGTAGGGGAGATTATGCTATATCGTACCGCTGGTTAAACCGTACCATGTTCAATTTTCAGTATTGCGATACAGCGAGGAAATGCTGGCAGCATCTACGGCACCATGCCGCAGGTGGATATTTTGTAATCATTTATTTTAAGTTTAGTTTTATTTATTTTTAGATATAGTTTAAGTTTTGTAGGTTAGTTATTTAATTATGTTTTTATAAGTATGTATATTAAGTTCGAATGCACTAATAAATATTTTCAATTAAACAACCCAGGTCAAACGATGCTCCAGTGGTATTGCCCTCAATAATCGAGCGACGAAAAAATAAATCTGCCACTACTTTATTTATATTAGAGCCATAAGAGGCCAGAAAGGTTGACTCTCGCTAGACCGGGCCGAGGCGCTCGACATTTTCTATGCCGGCTGATCGAAGATCACCTGGTGCTTTCCATAGAAAACGAAGCGCCGGAAGCTCCGGCCCGGCCCGGCCCTGTCTAGCGTGAATAATCCTTAAAATATTATTTCTTTTCACGCTTCGTTGTGCAATATGTACTTAAAATTACTTGTGACTTGGTAACGCTACGTCTTACGTAGGCGAACAACGCGCGAACGCGGCGCGGCGCGGCGCGGCGAAATCAATCCTTTGATGCCCATAGAAGTGTCCTACGTAAGCGATCTCGTTGCGAACGCGGTGCGGCGCGATTTGCACGCGAATGTCAGGCGGCGCGGCGCGGCGCGGCGCGGCGGCGGCCGCTTTCGCCGCGCCGCGCCGCGCCGCGTTCGCGCGTTGTTCGCCTACGTAAGACGTAGCGTTAGTCTTTAGTATATTGCGTGCAATATCAGTAGGGCTAATATGGTCGGCTCTTTATCATTTGTCACCATTCCTGTCACATTCTAACAAATATGTAAATGGGAAAGTGACGCATGGCATGACAGGTGATAAAAATGCGACCATGATACCGCTGCAGCTAAGTTATTTACCGTGAAATAGGTTTACACTTCAGATTCCCTTTTAATTCTCCGTACTTTATGTATTAAACGTATTTACACCGCCCCTATCTTGTATCAGTCCATCATCCATTTTGCTAAAGTATTAAGTGAGGTATTCGTATTAATCCCGTACGAACTTAATCCCTTTTTCTTCTGAATTAAAGCATAAACGTAATACGCTTCTCTTAGCTTGAAAATAAAGTTGAAAACTGGTTGAAAGCAACCATTAAGTTCATCATGTATGTTCGATCACAGTAAATGTTAGAGGGGCAGAATGACCACATCGTCTCAGGCACGGTAATAGTACTACCGTACATGAAAGAGACTTCCTACAAAACTAAAGTTTGACAGCGGTTCAGGGACGGTCATGCTGTCCCTTTCTAATGTATGGCACTATCCCTTTCGGCTAATTAGGGTTGCCAATATTCAAGTAATTATCTTATCTGTGACTTTGCACGCAAAGGGACGTCAAGTTGTGCCAACCGTAATAATTGCTTGTATCAATCCTGAGCCGAACGGAGCCGAGAACGCCCGAACGCTCTAGTTTCCTCGCCCTGACTCAGATATCTGTATAATCTCTCAGATATCAGATGTGTGTAGGTATATATAACGACTTAACTTCGTGGTACATACGGAACACTACAAATCTGGTCACATGCTCAACCTCAAATCTAAGTTTAAAAATCTGCATACAGGCCACAAATGCGTATTTTATACTTTACAAAACACTAGCAGTTTCGTCAGGCTGGCTTCTTACTGATTGTCTGTGTACTGCGGCTGCAACTAATTTGGTCGGCGGCTAATTTCAGGATAACATCGGCCGCGCCTGCGCCCGCGTCTGCGCATTCTTGTGCGTCTAATAAGTAATTAAACCACCCTGTAAACCCTGCCAGGGCAGAGAGGCACTCTGCTGGTTGTGGAGCTACACTGGATACTTATTACTTCTGACTGTAGCATAGAAAAGTAAGTAAGCTATTCTGTCCACCTCGCCGAGACTAAACTAAATCTTCTCATCGTTACTATATTCCGTCTAATAAGTAATTAAACCACCCTGTAAACCCTGCCAGGACAGAGGCACTCTGCTGGTTGTGAAGCCACACTGGATACTTATTACTTCTGACTGTAGCATAGAAAAGTAAGTAAGCTATTCTGTCCACCTCGCCGAGACTAAATCTTCTCATCGTTACTATATTCCGTCTAATAAGTAATTAAACCACCCTGTAAACCCTGCCAGGGCAGAGAGGCACTCTGCTGGTTGTGGAGCTACACTGGATACTTATTACTTCTGACTGTAGCACAGAAAAGTACTATGTACTCTGTCTACCTCGCCGAGGTCACCGTTACTAAGTATATTCCTTCTTATAATAAGTTATTAACCCACAATGTAAATCCTGCCAGGGCAGAGAGGCACTCTGATGGATGTAGAGCTACACTGAATACTTATTAGTAAGTAAGTTTGACTGTTACGACCTTACGACACTTACGACAAAGTAATTAAACCTATCGAATAGTTTAGCGAAGCTTTTATTACCACTGACTGTTACTATTACTACATAATATATGTAGATTATTAGGTACATAGTATTACGTAATGAAACCTAGCTCCCTGACTCCATCGAGGCAGAAAGCACTCTGCTCACATTTGCTACTTTCTAACAAGTAACTAATAATTTACATTACTAATAACATAAGTCAATAGAAAATTAAACGATCGTTATTTCCACTGGCAGGTTTATTTCGTTATTCTTGTTGTGAGTACTTACGTATTAATATCAAAATTAACTGTGATTTCGAAATTTTATCTCGATACTGCGATGTGACACATTAGAATGCCACTCATACACAACATAAATGCCGTTTACATTTAATGATCAGTTAAAATATTTTATAGCTAAGTTAACTAGCATAGGTACGACAGTGACGCGCGTTTTTAATATTCTGTAGCATATGCTACAGAATATTAAATATATTAAAAATAGCTAGGGACATCGTAAAGTAACAGTATGATATCGGAATCGACAATTTAAGAGGGAAATTTCAATGTAGCAAAACAAAACACATTAATTTTACGACATTATAAAAGTCGCTGTAAACTTCTTATATTAAATTAATAAACTGGAATCAATATTATTTTAGCATTTTTTAATAGGAAATCCGACCACACTCAGCGTATTACCATTTATAATTTGTGTTCTTGCATTTATTAAACATTCTTAAGGTATGTCTACACTGTTGTATTTCCATGTCAAACCTGCGTCTCTCTCTATTTAAGGTACAAACTAATTATCATTTTAATTATTATCGCGTCATCTGAACACCCATATAACATAAATAAATAAATATGCGACAGTCAATAAGGCTTTTAGCGGCGGAAGAAAACATGAAACAAGGCATGCAACTTATACACAAAAAGAAAAAAAATAGAAGGGAAAACAACTGAAGTGGTTATATCCCACTGTTATGTCCCATTTTTACACTGTTAAATTTGGATTCGAAATAATTTTATTTTGCGGTAACATTAATGTATAATTGTATACCGACTCCAGTAAAAACAGAAAACAACGTCTTAATTCGGCACTGGCGTGTACGGTGTATGGGATAATCTTTGCATCGCGATTCTGTTATTATAAACTTTACGCCCGACCGATTACACCGGTCGGATACGCCAAGTAATAATGTAATTTTCGACCTTTTACATTTGTTTGTCTTATAGTGATCGTAAGACATGAGAATTTAAATAAGCAGGTGGATTACATTGAGAAGTTTAATGGCCACGCCTCAAAACCCAAGAGATTATAACCTTCTAATACTGATCTCATAACATACTTAAATGACCACTGTGTCACAAAATCTTTTTCAAAATTTTGACAATAATATTTGAAAAGTTCCCTCGATTTCTCCAGGATCCCTTCATCCAGATCCTATTTGATGGCAATTAGATCAACTGTGAACCATGTGTCTTACTGAAGTCGGGGAAAAAAGTTGACGGCGAAATTGAGAACCTTTTTCTTAGAAATATTGAAGTCGCCCAGCCCAAGCCCTCTCGCGCATGAGAGGAGGCCTGTGCTCAGCAGTGGGACGTATATAGGCTGAAATGATGATGATGATGATTGAAGTCGATTTAACCAGTCATGTTGCATTTTTTCGAACAAGAACATAGCGCAATGCAGCGCTTTTAGTATGCTAAAAGCTTAACGGTCTGGCCTGTTACTCTGTTGTAAAGTTCAACTTGTCTACTCCGCCCCTACAGGCGGGTGTAAAAAGAAAAAAGCTTTTTAATCCGCAGTAATGTTCGCGGCCGGTTCCGACTGTTCCGAGAAAGGTACTAAGAATAATTAAGTATACTTTAGTCTTTGCAGAGTCAATGACGTTTAATATTTAGAAAATAGCATAGATTTTGGCAAATAAATGGCTACGTAGTCTTACGAGTTCGACAGAATTTTAACTGTCATTTTAATAAAGTATTTAAGTTGAACGGGAGATCTCTAAACCTTCTTAGATCTCTAAAAGATTTAAAACCGAATTTAATTACATTACGCGTTCTTATTACGTATAGAACACAGTTAAAAACTAGCCGACCAATCAACCACTTTATTGGCAGTAAGTACTCTGCATTCCTTTTAAAAAGCATGATCGTTACAAAACTACACGTCGCTTGCGTAGCGGATCCAACTGTAACTAACATCATACTTGGCGAGCTGTCACTTTGACAGCAAAAACATCATGGCGGCTGATTGCTCGCGAAATTGATCGTCACGAACGCGTGCGCGTGTGCATTCCTCACCGACCGGTGTAGAAGGACGTATTGTGTTATGAAAAATTATAAGCTTAAGTCGTTTGAGAAACTTGCATGATTCCAGAGTTATTCCAAGTACTTAGAATCTCCTTAGGAATATAGCGAAAGACCAGTATACGTTTTAAAAAATCTGTATGGTAAATCCGAGAGTTCTCTATTTATTATGTGGTATGGCACAACTGTAAACCTCAATCGGTTGAGTCAATCTTACCTCTGATTTTCGATAAATGTTGCTGACGACTTGACCAGTGTGTGAGCGGGGATGAAGGTCAGATGTCGGTGGACAATAAAGAGTAATTCAAACCGGACGGAACATATCATGGATCCCCTTTGTATTTCGTCAAGGTCCGACGTCCGATAGACAATTTTGTAAAAACCGAGTACCTTTTTATGCCAATACTTACGGTAAGTATTAAAGCCAAACGAATTCTGATCCCTAAAGAAACAAGCGAAAAATCGCTAAGGCGGACCATAACTGCAGGTGACACGGAAAATAGAATAGGTACCAAAATATGAAGATTTATTCCCGAAGACGAGTATCCTAAAGGCAATATGAATTTATTACTCATGGAATGGCCTTATATGTACTAGTATAAGTTATACTGGTTTATGAAATGATACGCTCAGTACCGTCAGCACGCAATGGGAATGACTTCTCAGCAATGTGCGGCGAACAACTATGATGAATCAAATTCCATCGGGGGGTAATGATTCTATTGAGGATAGATTAGGCCACGCTCCTGGCATTCTTTCGTGATGGCGTGACAGGTGCATCAAAGAAGCTTGTTTAGTAACAAATAACTTTGCTTCTGTGGAAAGTGGATATATAGATAGATAGAATACTCTTTATTGGCTCACCTCACTAAAAAGACACAAATGAAAAGAAACAATTGATTAAATGTAGAGGCAGACAATAGACAGAGGGAGATAGAGGCAGATTACTAGTAGATTATCTTTCTCTGGATTATGGTAGAGCCACCTGACATTAAAATAAATTAAATTGAGTAAAACAATGACACATTTGGCATACAGCTATTTTGTTGTGAAGGTGCCTCTTCTTTTTAAATTCCTGCCGATAATAGACAATACTTTAGAGCTTTATAAACCCAAGGTTATCATCTCTCCCTTGTTATAACTCTAATAGTTATATGGTAAGAGACCGGACGGAATGTCACTAATTCCGTGGAAGATGGGACGGGTGCTGGTGTGGGACGCCACCTGTGTGGACACCCTAGCCCCGTCTCATCTCCATGGCACTATTGCAAAAGCCGGCGCGGCGGCAGAGGCGGCCGAAAAATTAAAAAAGAACAAATATAGGGGTCTCGGCCCCGAATACTATTTCGTACCCTTCGGTGTCCCTTGGCCCGTGGGGTCCGACCGCATCTACACTATTTAAGGATTTATCCAAAAGGATAGCAGACGCCACTGGTGATCGTAGAGCTGGCAGCTTCCTCGCACAAAGAATAAGTATTGCGATACAGCGGGGAAATGCTGCCAGCATCTACGGCACCATTCCGCAGGATAGTTTGTAATTATTTATTTTTATATTAGTTTTATTTATTTTTAGATTTAGTTTTTAAGTTTTGTAGGTTAGTTATTTAATTATGTTTTAAGTATCATTTTTGTTTGTAGGTATTAAGTTTGTATACTCTAATACCCAATATAACTAAGCATTTCCCCTAAGTTGGCCGTTTACCCCAGACCGGAGGTCAAATCCCCGTCCAGGGACACCCGCCGGGGTGAGAGGTCACTCACGAATTCGTAATTGTCCGGGAATGTCTGGAATCCACCGCTTTCGTGTGCCATTTTGCAACTATAACCTAAACAAACCATATAATACCGATGAACACCCTTCCCGGGGGCTTGAAGCTGTCTTTTCAATTCGTCCGAGCTACATAATAAGTATGAGAGTCGTGATGGGACCTACGGCTCCAGGGCGATGCGAACAGATGCACGGAAGTCGACTGCACGAAGTTTTTTATGCATAATGAGTGGCAATCGAAAAACAATTCGTTTTGAAGTAGTATTTAGCGAGGACTAACATTAAAATAATTAGCTTGGCTTGACGGGCGGAACACCCGTGAGAGCCAGGGAACCAGTTCATTGCTGAGGTGCATATTTGACGTGCACTTTTATATTCGCTGGTAACCACTAGAACATAATGAAAGTCGCTTAGTGTTATGGAATATCCGCTGAAAATCTGATCGTTGACAATTGGTTATTCGAAGCTTTGTTCTTGCCTTAGATAGCAAATGCAGTTAAAAGACTAAAAACTATCAATTTGCATTGACAAAATTAATCTGAAGAACAATAAGGTAAACGTACTAGTGCTCGACATGCCAATACCCAATAGATGACACCTTGCTGTCATCTCTATTGACAATGACTTAAGTTTCAATATGACATCTACTGATGGGACCGCGTCGAGCACATGATATAAATATTTAAATGAACCTTCATGCTTCATGTAATTCGTATTGCAAAGCAAATTATGAAACAGCACTGTCACGTATTACGTAGGTACCTACGTTTAATCTTGATAAATTCAAGTCTCATATAAAGTTCCCAAATAAACACACGTCGGCTCAGTTTTTGTGGCCATTTAACAAACACTAAATAAAACAAACGAAGCGAGATTTTCGTGCGTCCAATATTTTTTTTAATTAGGCCCGTAGCCGTGTCAAATCGGATGAAACGGAACGCACGGAAATTGATTCCCATAAAACGAATGTCGTCCAACGCCGTCTTTTGTCTAAAACCTCAAAAATTACCCAAATCCGGTCCCGAATCAAATTAAAACATGATTTGTCTCGGCACCCACACACATTAATTGTTTTATTTTATACCTCCACAGGTAAGAAACACGTAATTGTGCTAAGATTACAAAAAAATAGACAAAGGCTCCGACGACGCCATTTTTTTCGATTCGGCCCTCCAATTTAAAAATCCGAAATGGATATCTTTCGTCTCTCTCCCGCTAAGTGAATTTTACACAGGCTGGCAAAAGACGGGTTAAATTTAAATGTTGCGGTGTGACCTTCAGTAAAGGATTGGCTTACGGCTCAAAAGAGATTAGCTTTTTATTGTATGACATTAATTCTATGAGGTAAAACTTTCAACGAATCTGTGAAACTTGTATGGCATTTCGATAAATAGGTACTCTAATGCTGGAGATAGACTCGAGTTTCAGTAAACATTAAATTTTCAGTTTTGTGATAGCATAAGCTCTTTCCATAATGGAAGGGATGGAGCATTCTAGTAATTAAACAAAACTTCTAACTAAAGGATAACTCACGCTAGACCGGGCCGTGTCCGGGCCGGATCTTCCGGTGCATCGTTTTCTATAGAAAGTATCACGTGATCGCCTGTCATGTCATAGAAAATAAGCGCCTGAAGCTCCGGCCCGGACACGGCCCGGTCTAACGTGAGTCATCCTTAACTATGCCATTATTGTCCCCTGCACAACGGGACAGGAACAAACATTGTTGAACACTTAGGTACCTACCTACTACAAGGTCTCCCGTCTGCCGACATTTATAGTACATTATTGCAGAGGCCGGGAAAGGGCAATTCGTGGATGAGTTTCGATTTTGTCGGACGACGCGAAGCGGAGTCCGACAAAGAAGACGAATCCACGAATTGCTATTCCTGCCGAGGCATATATAGTGCTTTTCTCCAAACATGCAAGGAAATAAGCTAAAATAATTATTATTTAACCATCAAGCATCACTCAAATCAAACCTTCACATCCAAAATGTCAAAAACAATTTCCCTCTTTAATTAATTTTTAAAAGTTAAAGTTACAAACTTATTCTGCCATTCAGTATTCGTTCATTCAATATAATTGTGCAATATAGTTGGTCAAACCAACTTTTCAGTCAGTAAGAACCAGGAAAACTATACCCATCCTTTTCTTTTGGGTGCTAGTACTAGTGTAAGACAAAGATAGTATGATTCTCTTTGTCTATGTTTGAAATGAGAAAAACCTTTGACAAACTATATAAGCTTTATGAACACGGATGAGATTTAAAAAAAATATAAAAATAATCTTTGGTTTTATTAAGCAGAATTCGCACGATCATACACGTGAAATGATAGCTGATCGGGTCGTGTAGAAGCGGCTCGCGGCAATAATAATTGGCCGTTTGCGTTTTTTATTATTAAAAAGTAAAAAACACTACAGTAATAAGTTATTACTGTAGTGTTTTTTTACTTCCCGTCCGCTAGAATAGGACAGTTAGTTAGTTAGCGATAGTTTGATGTTTTTTAATTAGAGTTTGACATTAACGAAGAACTTCCCGTAGTATTTTTGCTACAGTAAGGTGAACATTTCCGAGCATATTGGAGAAAATATCATTTGCGGAAGAAAGTCGGAAAATTATTCGCTAAGCACTTTAATACAGCATGAAAGAAGCTTAATCACCAGCTTAATAACTTTGCCATTATAGCTAATTGCTAATTACGAACAAATTTCCTTTTCTTCGGATTAAAAGGATATTGTTTCCTACTCTTCCTAGTTAGCTAATATTTAATAACCAAAAAAGATATGCTAGTATCAAAAACAATAGTTATTTGTTTTACACGGAGGCAAAGTTGTTGTTTAACTTCTCGTGATAATGAACCACGAGCGTAGCGAGTGTTAAACCCAAAATATTGAAACCACACCAACGATCAAATACTAACTTAAAAATCAACTTTATATAGATCCTCAAACCAAAATAAAAATAATTCTTAATGCTCGCCCCCATAGTTGTTAACAATAACGCGAGGGTGAAGATAACATTCATAAATATTTAAGTACTGTGCCCACACCTATTTAATTCCGTGGCTGTGAGATAGACAAGTTAACAATAGGGACTGTTAATCTCTATTCTTGAATTTGACGCTTTCTTTGTCATTGTACGATGACTCCATGATGCTTATTTTGCAAGCTCCTAAATCAACTCATCTCAAGCCATGTTAGCTATCTGAATAATTTAATTGCATAATGGCGTACCTAGTGGTGTTAAACAAAGGTCAAAGCGTCTTACAAAAATATGTACCTAACTGAGATCTATTTATAATACTCGGATAAGACCCGTTCTAGTTCACAATTTTCCAGGCCGGATTAATAATGAGAATTCACAAAACGTAAAACGAGAAACAAAAATTTGTGTTTGTGTGTTGTATTGTATTTGTTATGTTTGTTGTTTGTGTTGTGTTTGTGTTGTCTTTACTAGCAACTAGTCTCTGTGTGGGCATCCTGACAGAGGTCATAAAGTGCTACACATGTGAATAGTGCAGACAGAATTTTAAACATTTTCTCGGAAGATCCATTGAATTTATGATTTAGGGCTGAAAATAATGGAAGCCTTTTGAATGTATGGTACGTGATTTTTGATATGGTGGAGATTTTATTTATCTCTGTGTAAACGTGAGAAAGTATATTTTTTACCACCAAGAAAATATTTACATGTCCTTATGACTATGACTATGACTGTTCAATCAGCTTATGGCTTGGTGTCAAATTCATTAAAAAAAGTGAATAATAATTTTGACGTGATAACGTCTAATAAATCAATGAACACCGGTAGCATACACGAAAAAGTGTCACGTTGTGGACAGATCCCCATGGTAACGTTGTGGACAGATAGCCATGGTAACGTTACGGCAATTTTTCATCAATGTTTTCTTATGACGATATCACGCAAAATTATCTTCCGTAAACCGACTTTACAGACAACAATATTTTTTAGAAAAAGGCACTTAATAACGTCGCACAGGCTTTATTTACGTGTTTCAGGACGTTAAATGTTATGATAATGACGCCAGTGACATGGCATCAAATTGATTTTTAACGGTATTAACTTACTACACAAAATATTGTACAGAAACTTTTATGCGGGATATAATTTTATCTACTTTCGTGACCTCTACCCATACCTAATAATGTTACTAATTAAAAAAAAAACGTTATTAATTACGCTGTTAATGAGCTTCTGTTGTTTGATTTTAAAAACTGCCCATTTGACGTTTACAAAGCGACGCTGGGCGGTCCTCATTTTAAAAAGTAAGGCCTCAAGATAAATGAAAGGTTGTTTCAAGAAAAAATAATTACCCAATATGTCGGCCGTGCCGGTTATCAGGCGCCTGTTTTAAACGAATTTTTAAATAAAGCGAATAAAGAACGATTACGTCCATCATTTTTCAAAATGGCCGCCTGGATCAAGCTCTCAGCCCGCGCGCGGTTCTCGGAGAAAAAAACCATGATACTTTAAAACAATGTTGCAACCAAGTTACCTAATGATAATAAAAAAATACAATATAGTTACAAGTCACCTGCCAACGTCGAATCAATTTTTCGAGCACGTCTTGCCTTTAAAACGCGAGGGTCAGAGGTAAGCGCTTTCAACAGGTCAACCCACCTTTATTCAGCTCACCCACAACCAAAACAAAGCCTGAGCACACACTACTCGTGATGTGCAATACACTACGTGCCAAGTTCAAGTCCACCCGTGCGTGACGTCTGATGACGCAACAATGTAAATCGTGCAAGGATGAAAGTTGGATCATTTGAATTTTCAATGGTGAATGCCGGGAATGCAGTCCGTGAGAAAAAAATACTCAGAGATGCGCTCGGCTAGATATCGCAGGTGGTGAGCCCTCCAAAGATTGCCTCTAAAAAACGATGGGGTTTAGAAATCCAGTAGCAGGTTGTCATTTGTCGTTTTGTATTATTTATTAACTTTTGAATATAGCTTATTTATTCCACCTCTTTTTAGCTTCGTTTTTCTGCGGAGTTTGAACGATATATCTCACAATTTACATTCTAAACTTAATTAAAGCTTACTTTCGCTATCGATACGAATATAACTTTCTAAAAAAACGAGCGATTAAACTCCATTCTAATTAATTAAAATCCTGACTTTATTACTTATCGAATGAACAAAAAAATCGAGATTTAATGCCAGGAACATACGAGTAATTTAAAAGTGTGGTCACGATTCGTATGAGTCGATTAATTTGAATGATGCGAAATCGAATTTGAACTCGGCCTGGCTACCCGCGCCTGCGCAGCGATTACGCGATTAATGCGCCATTCTTTACAAGTGTATTACTGCAAATTGTTCTTTTGTATTTTTGGTACTTGCCATAAAAGGGTGCAAGAGGCTGGGTTGACCTCGGAAAGGGCAGTATTCAGAAACTGATACAGACTGATACCTACAAGAAATTTCACTCGCTCTAAAAGTACAGTTACGAGTAGGTACATTTGATGGAGCTCAATGCAATGATATTTTATATTAAATTTTTGTTAGTATCTTAATTAATGATTCTGAATAAGCCATCTTGCCGGTATCAGAGTTTAATAATATGTGACTGCATACCGCGCCTTTTTGGGCAGAGCACTCTTTTAATTCCGAATCCCGAATAGGTGAACTACGTCTACGTCTGGTATCTAGTTAGTTACACATTGTTTTTAATATCGATGCCATATTTGCGTCTAGTCTAGACAAAAGCCATTTTCATTTCATTTTTGCAATATTAATAACCCAAGAGAAGTTATAAACCCAATTTCTCTTAGTGCGGTACTATACCGTCGTCCACACTAACGATTTGTTAACCTTATTGGAAAAACATAATGTCCTCCTCTGGTCAGTTAAGGTGTTACTTAGCACATAACCTAAATTTTCATTAAACTAGATTTTATTTCCCTTCACAGATAGAGCCAACAGGGTCAGCGTCCCTAGGAGCGGCGTCCCGGGCGCTCTTCGTAGAGAAAGTGCGCGCGTCGAACGCCGCCTGTCAATCCGGGGACTTCGCGACCGCCGTCGCGTTGTACACCGACGCTCTCACCTTGGACCCGGCCAACCATATACTATATAGCAATAGGTAATTATCTAGCTTGGCATTAAGTCCAGTCTAGGAGTCAGGAGTCCGCGCATCGAACGCCGCCTGCCATTTCGGGGACTTTGCATAGCGTTGTATAACTGATGCTCCCACTTTAGACTTGGGCAACCATACAGCAATAGGTAACTAAGTACATATATCTAGCTAGGCATTAAGTCAGGTCTAGGAATCAGGAGTCCGCGCATTAAACGCCGCCTGCTATTCGGGTACTTTGCATAGCGTTGTACACTGATGCTCCCACTTTAGACTTGGCCAACCATATACTATACAGCAATAGGTAACTAAGTATAGCTAGGAATTAGGAGTCCGCGCATCAAACGCCGCCTGCCGTTCGGGTACTTTGAATAGCGTTGTACACTGATGCTCCCACTTTAGACTTGGCCAACCATATACATACTATACAGCAATAGGTAATTATCTAGCTTGGCATTAAGTCCAGAGTATAGGAGTCAGGAATCCGCGCATCAAACGCCGCCTGCCATTCGGGGACTTTTCATAGCGTTGTACACTGATGCTCCCGCTTTAGACTTGGGCAACCATATACTATACAGCAATAGGTAACTATCTAGCTTGGCATTAAGTCCAGTCTAGGAGTCAGGAGTACACGCATTGAACGCCGCCTGCCATTCGGGGACTTTTCATAGCGTTGTACACTGATCCTCTCATCTTGGAGTCGATCAAGGCGACCAACCATATAATTTACAGCAACAGAATAGGTAAGGAGGCTAGAATAAGAACGTCGCTTGTAGGGAGCAGCTGGTTGGTCTATAGTGGAAGAGGAAGGATATACGTTACATCGTAATGTAAGTACGACCTACCGTGGTTCTACCCCAAGGCCTAGCTTCGGCTATATCAACTTATCATTACACTATTAACTGTGATTTAGGATGAACACAAGACTTAACTATTTTTGTAGATATCATTTCTCATTTTTAGGGCCTTAATTTTGTTTATGTTAATATTTGAATTGTGAACACAGGTCGGCAGCGCGACTCAAACAGGGACAGTTCGCAGCAGCACTCCAAGATGCGACGAAAGCCAGAGAGTTATGCCCCAACTGGCCCAAAGCTTACTACCGGCAGGGTAAGAACATAAATCAAGTACTTAAATATGCACAAAGGTTGACTCACGCTAGATCGGGCCGTGACCGGACCGAGGCGTCTGACATGTCATTTTCTATGACGGCTGATCGGTGATCACGTGGTTTTTTCCATAGAAAACGAAGCTACAGAAGCTCCGGCCCGGCCATGGCCCGGTCTAACGTGAGTCATCTTTTAGAATAGCTGTCGTACGATTGAGTGAATATATTGCTTGTTACAAATGAAGTTAAGAGCCAACAGGAGCGGTCATTTCTCCATACAAACGTACTCGACTGTTTCCTCCGTGGGTTTTGATGCTAGAGCAATAATATTTTCAACACAGATTAATATTCTCAATATCTGTGTGTTGTTGTGTTGGACCGTTATGCTTTTTTTTTATATTTTTGTTTTTTAAGGCGCCCTTCAAAAATGGCCAAAATGGCCTAATTGACTATGCCGCAATGAGCGGCGTAGTATTCAAACCTGATATCAATTAGCCAAAAAAGCAAATCGGTCCGACACAGATAATTTCATAATCATTAAGATTTCCAAGTTTGGTTAGGATTGGTTAAGTTTTGGAGGAGGAAACAGTTAAGTACGAAACCTCGATTTTTGAGATTTTTACGCGGGATTTTTCGCCTTGTCCTTATCGCACTAGTTTTAGGAGCCGCTTCCGTTAGCGAGACGAGTATATTTACTTAAAATATTTAAAACTTAGCTCCTGTTTCGTCTTAATATTATGCGAGGTAGGTGGTAGAAACCACCACCAGACAATCACTACAAAACTACTGGCATTAAGTCCGCCTGTTGTACTTTTTGTATGTGCAATAAAGTTTAAAATAAATAAATAAATAAATCACTAACAAATCAGTTGCCAGTTCAACATATAAAAATAAAATGCGTTATTTCGTACCAGCCATTTCACCATTTTACCAAACAGTCACGTACCATACCGCACAAAAGGCCTGTAAATAAACCCTACTCCCGAACTCTGCACCCCCGGTATAATATTTCATCGCGCCACCTATTTTTCAATTACCATACCACCTCAAGCGTTCAGCGCTCCATGTTCGTATGTTTACTGACTAATACCACCATGGGCCAAATTCGACATGTACAACTGTCAGATTTCGCATCCACGTCAAATCAACAGTTGATTTTATTGCATACTGAGTGTTGATTCCATCAATGATTGGTACAACCAAAACTTAACTCTAAACTTAGGGTGGTTCGGTTTGGTTTGCTTGTCACCCTAACTGTGGATTGTTAATGTCAAATTTTGACATTGTACGTATTAGAGAACTTATGATTTTTCCCACATCAACGGGAGATCAACACGATACGTCAAACGTCGCTTGTCGAATAGGGGTCCATGTTAAATCACAAATTAACGATGCGTGTGATTACATATACATCGTAAGTTGACATTGCGTGCGAGTGTATGATTTATTCAGTTTCTTTTCTATTGTTTTGCCGACGCTTTCACTTCGCGTAATATGGTAAGGCAGAATGATATCATACCAGTAGCGCAGACGAATGGATGATAAAGATTGTGAATCTCTCGAAAATTTCGGCGTTTTTACTGCAGTACTTAAATGGCGTGGCAACGAACCTGTCAAAGAGGATTTATTTTATGCACATGTATTCAGAATACTACGGCTTTGATGTCTGTTCAACACCGTAGCACTCGCCTGTCTAGTCAACTCAGAAAGCTAAAATAGACGGATCAAAAGTCGAAGCATTTTTATGATACATTTATATTATGATACCATGCAATCTCTCTGCTTTGCCTTAAGGTTGACTGGTAGAGAATGCTTTTGGCATTAAGTCCGCCTTTTGTACGATAAGTTTTCATTTGTGCAATAAAGTTTAAATAAATAAATATACAACTGATGTGAAGCGCAAGGTGCTATGATGCACACGACACGACGATCTATATTTCTTATTTGTCTCTACAGTGTCCATTTGTTTGTGATATAATTTTACTAAATGGCCTGAATTTCACCAACTCACTCAGCTTTCCATATACCTACTCGTATTTATTGTAATGTTATACACACTCATTACGATCGTTTAATATCTTTGGAGAGTTTGATTTACCTCCTCCGCTAAGTACTGGCCGCAATAAAAAAACGATTATCGTAATTTGAATTTTTATGATTGTAATTTGTTTTGGATTTGATAAATGGCAGTGTAATTCGTTCAAAATATAATTGGTAACGCGGTGTTGTTTTTCCTGCTCGCGAATATTTTCGTTGAAATTATCACTATTTCACACAGTAGCTGATGTTACGAGAAACTATAACTATGTAGTATGTACTTACTTTCTTGACATATATCTAGTTATTATACAACCACCACTCAAAATGTAACTACAAGTAACTTTATTTTTAAACAGTTGAAAAATTATGCATTAAAGGTAATCTTATAAAAAACGTGCACGCAAATGTCGGTTAACTTTTCCTAGTTCTAGATACCGTAAACCGGGGTGAGTAGGTCTCGCGGGGAGAGTTGGGTTATGAATGGGGAGAGAAGGTTTGAGAGGGGGGTGAGAAGGGATTTTAAGGCTACTGCTACAAAAATAATGTATTCCAATTTAAAATGGGGCTATAGTAATACGCATAATAAAAAAAAATCGATCCAACAATCTTCCAAAATCACCTTTGTATGAAAAACCCTCTCACCCCAAATACGAGGCACTACGGGGTGAGGTGGGTTTTCCTCTTTATCGTCAAAGTTCTGAAATGGAACTACCCAAAATAAAATACAAACTAAAATACAAACGTCCGAATCACTTATTATATACACCATTCAGTTTTCACATGTAAAAATAAAATTTTATCGAGGTTTGAAAGTCAAATCTCACCCAACTCACCCCATTTTACGGTACTCCATATGTCGGCGGCCGATCAATATGTTCCTGTGTGATGTTTTGACGGTAGTCACATTAAACCAATAGATAGGTACAGTCAACAGCAGAAGTTGCTAAGCGGGCGAGGTGTTCAAAATCACCCTGACGCGCTCTTATTCTCTTAACAATGAAGTCGCGTCAAGATCATTGTGAACACCTCGTCCGCACAGCAACTATTGCTGCTGACTGTAGGATAAGTTCGTTAGGTTGCTTCTGATCAGATGCCCGAAGAGCAAACTGTCTAGAAATAGGATCCGTCGACGCAGGGAACGAGACAATGGTTTTCACGTTTCATGATATGCCTAGGAAGTTCATGATCGGCCGCCGACATCTAGATAAGAAAAAAAAAGTGTAATTTTTACAAGCTTTTATTTACTTTCACCTGACCGTTGTCTGTAATCAAATCTTGCAAGTTAAATTTGATCCACTTCCCGGTTTCCGATTGAGCTGAAATTTTGCATACATATGTATGTCGGGTGACAATACAATATTATGGTGTCATCGTGCTGATCTGATGATGGAGACCGGAGGTGGCCATAGGAACTCTATGATAACCTAATTGTGTTTGGGGTTCTTAGAATTGTCTCGATGAGTATTAGTTGCCTGTGGAAAAAAAAGTACAGTCGGCGATAAAAGCTTGTACCAAAAATAAAATTTTTGCCAAAAACTTATTGTCATTGCTCACAGGCGTGGCTCTCCAATGCCTCGGGCGCCACGGCGAAGCCCTGGCGGCCTTCAGCTCAGGCCTGGGCGTGGAGCCGGCGTCCCGGCAGCTCCTCGCGGCCCTGGTCGAGGCTTCCCTCAAGTCTCCTCTACGGACTACACTGGAACCCACCTTCAGGCAGCTGGAGGCTATGAAGCTGGACCAGAGCCCGTTCGTTCTGATATCCGTAAGTACCTAACTACCTAAGCCTTCTTCTTCCCAGACCTTATCCCATTTAGGGTCCCCCCACATCTAGTGCCTTTCGAGCGTCGGCGTCTACAACTCTATGGACGCTGCTCGACGCAACGTCCACACAACGTCATTTTCCATAGCGCTGACCAGACGCCGACAGACGCCGACGCTCGAAAGACGCTAGATGTGGGGGTGCCCCTACTTGGGGTCGACCTTCCCTGTCCTCTTCTTCCATTCTGCATGATTTAGTGCCAGGTGTGCGTCATTTATGTTTTGCTCCCTCAGGCTTTTCTCCACCGTCGTCAACCAAGTGGCAGGTGGTCTCCCGCTTCTTCGCGTCGTCGTAGGCATCGCTAAGGCTACATTGACCATGTGTTCAGGAGGTCGTCTCTGAATGTGCCCGTACCACCGTAGACGTTTCTCAACACCTAACTACCTAAGCCCTATTTTTATATCTCAGACACTAACGATTACCCTCTCACTCATCTACCCAACCTGTATGGTTTTGTATTACTTAAATAACGATTTGAGTAGTAGATCGAACAAAATATTAGCTAAGGATAACACCTAACGGATTTTGGGAGGTTGCACACTCATGTTAATCATATTGAACTTGGCTTGACACGCTGCCGCGTGTCTAGACTACCCAACCTGTATGGTTTTGTATTACTTAAATAACGATTTGAGTAGTAGATCGAACAAAATATTAGCTAAGGATAACACCTAACGGATTTTGGGAGGTTGCACACTCATGTTAATCATATGTCTCAAATACGTCGCAAAATATCACCTATGTTTTAAACAATAATAAAAACTTCAGTGTTCTTAAACGCTGGAAAGTATGTAGAGAGCTACCTTTTTTTGTATTAGCATGAACTTTTAACCTTAAAAGCAAAATGTAGAAACCGCTGCTGATTTGGAAAGAAGGGCATTATACATATTGAAAACAATTATTTTACCTACCGTAAAACGGGGTGAGTAGGTTTCGCGGGGAGAGGTGGGTTATGAATGGGGAGAGAAGGTTTGAGAGGGGGGTGAGAAGAAATTTTAAGGCTACTGCTACAAAAATAATGTATTCCAATTTAAAATGAAGCTATTAGTAATACGTATAATAAAAAAATCGATCCAACAATCTTCCAAAATCACCTTTGTATGAAAAACCCTCTCACCCCAAATACGAGGCACTACGGGGTGAGGTGGGTTTTCCTCTTTATCGTTAAAGTTATGAAATGGAACTACCCAAAATAAAATACAAACTAAAATACAAACGTCCGAACCACTTATTATATACAGCATTCAGTTTACACATGTAAAAGTAAAATTTTATCGAGGTTTGAAAGTCTAATTTCACCCAACTCACCCCATTTTACGGTATATAAAGAAACGCACACGACATGTTCGTACAATTTCCCTCTATCAACACGTGTAATTTTTGTCAACAACTCGCCACTTTTTTAACCGAAAAAGGTCTCGTAAGTAGGCACTAAAGTTTAATACAATACTGTGAGAGTCGTGAGGCTCCTGTCGATGCGAATTTAACTTATTTAAGCTGTCCACCGAGTCCTGTTTAAATGGCATCTGATACGCGACCGATCCCGAAATAATGTCCGCCATTAACGTGGCTATCTCCGGAAATATCGTTGTCACTCACTTTATTTAAAGCCTTTTCTTTACAAAGGGATTTTCTTATGCGGCCAACGAGTCTTGTTCGCATGATTTGAGTCCCATGCAGTTTAATACAACGATGGCCTTTGTTAGTGTCAATCAATGAACATTCTAACATGAGAACGGACAGGTCTCTTAGTCTTTCGAATGCTGTATTGCTTGTTAGCTTTGCTATTATACCTACCTAATGCTTGCGTACTTAGTACCAGCGCATAATTGTATAACATAATAATGTCGACGTCACTGACAATTCAATTATTTTATATCCAAGAAGAATGTTTATACTTGGTGCGATACTTAAAGATAAAGCAGCTAGTTACATTTTAACAACATTAATTAAAGCAAAAAGAAGCAAGTAAAGCCGATTCCCGATAAGTTTGGCTTTAACCACCCCATACAGAGAGGACATTTGCATACATTCCGCTGGTGAATCCGGCGACATCTGAGCATTTTTCGGCGCATTTAACTCAGACAATGGGGCTGAGTGATCAGAGCGCCATAAATACGCGGCCCGGCTGAATTTACATACAATCTGCACGACAGTTGATCGGCAGCGGGACGTGGCTGCTCGAAATGGCGGCCCACTGCCACAAAATGGCCGCTACTAATAGTGTTGTTTGTTTTGGAAACATTATACGATTGAGAATAATATTCGCGAACTTACACCGACCGAATTTTTCTATCAGCTATATGTAGAGCCAAACATCGTAGGTATAGTATCATTCTTTACATAGGTAGGAAAGTACACACCAAATGATTATGCAGTGTCGCCGCATCCGGAAACCTCATCACTAAATATAATAAGCGCCTTTCAACAATGTTCGAGAGGTGTCAGACGGACGGACAGACGGGCAGCGGACTTGATGAAACTACAAGGGTTCCGTTTTTGCCATTTTGGCCACGGAACCCTAAAAATGCGACGGAATAGCCCCTATGACGGAATTCGCCACATTGACCTTATAACGTTAAAGTGGCCGTCTATCCACATTACGAGTTAATGTTGTGGTCTTATTTCCACATTTACGGTCTCTGAGCTTATCGGAGCAGTTTCTTAGCCGTTCCAAATTCCGCAGACGTTTATCAGCGAGTGATCAATTTTATATTTTTCTCACATTTTCTTATAAATTTGTAAGCTGTAAATTAAAGACTATGTGGGTGTTCCCGAATGTCCAAGTGTTTATTGCTTTATACGAAAATAACCTCAAATCGTTAGTAAAATGTTTTAGAGCGGCGATCGTAATGGAAGCCATAATGGGTCCTTAAAAATTCGTCCCGCTTTTTGCAAGGAGCCGTGATACTCAATTTCGCATTTGGAAGTATTAGTTTATTGTAATGTTGCCAGTAATGATATAAAAACGAGAACTGAGGCTACCGAAAGCGCCGATTTTGGGCGAATTATCATGCGAAGCTCACATGAATCCAAAACCAATTTTAGTTAGGTATTTCATTACAATGTTGATATCTCTACGTCCCACTTCGGTGAGGTCGACTTAATTTGCTAGTCCGACGTCCGGTATTATACATAATTGTAAGACTGTTTCTTTATTAAATGACGACATCCTTGAAGCTGGGACGAATGCACAAAAACTGACGAAGCAGTTTTTGTGCGGTTTATATTTTCGTTCTCTTTGGTGTACTCGTACTTATATTTGCATTTATTGTTTGTAAACAATAGACAGGCATTATAGGTACCTATCATGTACCTAGTAATTATACTTTAAGGTAACTAGAGTCTGTGCGGAAAGAGAAGAGTTGTGGAATGTATTGAGCCCCATACATTCCACGACTCTTCTCTTTCCGCACAGACTATATGACTATTTGAGAAGGTATCATATTAAGAGTTACATAACTTTAACTTACGCTGTATAAAAAAAAGCAAGCAAATATTGAAATTCAAAATTGTATGTCATAAGTCATAAATTTATTAGTAAGTATTAGAGTAATTTTTACAAGAGTATACTGTCCATAGACTCCCTCGACCCCATACTTACAAAAAACCTCATTTAGTATAATAATTTACAAAAAACCGCCAAACAAAAGTCGCTTGTACAATTTTTGTCCAATTCTGACGAGATACTTGTTTCCAGGTGGTGGGGCAAGAACTGCTGGCAGCAGGGCAGTACCAGGCCGCGGTCACCGTGCTCGAAGCTGCGCTGAGGATCGGCTCCTGCTCTCTCAAGCTACGGTAAGAGTACAATACAATACACTCTATATTCATCATCATCTCAGCCATAATGGCTCCTCTATAGTAACAGCACCAGTCATGGGACATTTAAGAGGAAATTTGGAGTATTTATGAGATTTCCCTTATACATTTAAATGGTCTACCACTTAGCGTGTTAAAAGATGAAAGTCCTATCCGTCTTTCATGTTTTAGGCATGTTGTATCAAAGATACTGCAATTAGTTTCCATATATTTAACAAATTAAAACTATGCTTTTTTTCTCCAGTCATGGACACCAAAGCTCCAGTAATGGGCCCCCGGTAATGGACGTGGATCCAGTAATGGGCCCCCTATAATGGACATTGCTCTATCAGTATAAAATATTAAAACGGGGAATAAATGACGGCAAAATAAGACAATTTTTGGTATAAGCTTTTATCGATGAATGTATTTTTCTTTCCACAGCCAATTATTATTGTATTAGATCCATCGAGACAATTCTAATATACCCTAACACAATTAGTTAGGGTTTAATGCGATAAAGTTCCCATGGCCACCTCCTGTCTCCATCATCAGATCAGGTCCATGTTATCATAATATTGCATTATCATCCGATTTGCATACTTAATTACGTACTTACACAAAATTTCAACTGAATCGGAAATCGAAAAGTGGCTCAAATTCAGCTACCAAGATTGGACCCACACTAACTAACAGGGCAAGTTAAATAAAAGTTTGGAAAAACGATATTAATTTATCCGAAGTCCGAGAATACTTCCTGATTGACATATTTCTTAACTACATTTTGTTTCTGTATTGTTTAAACATGAAATTATGGCTTAGCAAGCATCATTCTGTCATTTGTCCCATCATAGGAGGTACGCAGTTTTACAGCTCCTATAATGGGATTGGGCCAAATACCACAATTTTTTTACATCTGTGGAGTCACAACATAGTGTGTTGTATACCTTATCTCATGTTAAATGCAATTAACAAAACACATTCTAGTTTTCATCAAGTATTAATTAATTAAAATTTAATAAATTAACTCACCTCTCTTAACGAATTTGTTAAGAATTCGTAGTGGTTTTTTTTTCAGTGACACGACAACTTTTAGGTTGACGCCAATTTCTTAAAAAACAACCAAAATTTCAAACTGAAACAGCTCTAGGACTCTTATTTATGATAATATACAGCCAGTGTTTATAAACTACTTTTAGATACTTATTTTAGAGGAATTATGTTTTTTTGTCCCATTACTGGTTCCACGTCCATTATAGGGTCCACTACCACGATGGGCCAACGCCGGCCATTCCAAGGGACGCATTTATGCGTTAGAGTGATATTGCTATCTCATTCTACCGCATGGCTGCGTCGGTCGGCGCTGGCCCATCGTGTAGAGGAGCCATAAGACGTCCACTGCTGAACATAGGCCTCCCCCTTGGATCTCCATACGTACCGGTTGGAAGCGACCGACGTCTTCTGGCGACCTTAACAAGGTCGTCTGTCCATCTTGTGGGTGGACATCCTACACCACCACTCCACTCTTTACATGCATACCTCAATTTGTGAACTTGAAGATTTCCATAATAAAGCCGTAACCTTTTTATCAATATTTTTATGACTACGAAATAGAAGAAACACAAATTACAAAAAGCAGTATAGGTATGTACTTAGCTATAAATACATACCTACTGTTATATATCCTTAGAGTTAGGTGTTATCAGAGGTCACATTTTACATGTCCGACTTGAACAAAGCAAATGGCAGTTTTAATTTAACCCCTTTGTACCTCTACTAGTTCGGCTGAGCTGAGCGTTGCTTAAAAAACACTTACCATTACCACATAAGTGGCGACATATCAAGTCACGAAGCAAATCTAAACCAATGCCGCCTGCAGTCAGCATTCCAGAGATAAGCAACCATTACTAAACATCATTATTAATCGCCTTTCACACTTCCTCTCAAACCCACAGCCAAATTGGATGATTTAACGCTACCCGCGAAACCGCATTCATTAAATGTAACATTTTTAATCGCTATCCGTACTTGGCAATACGAAATAAAACTACCATCATCTCAAAGGGCGCTTATGACTTCGCAAAAAGTATCGGTAATAAAAAATGGGTCTAAGAGACCTGTCGCTTATGTCACTAAGCGCGCCCATACGTATTAGGACATCATTAACAATGACGTAAACGCCAGCTGTACTTAAATACTTTATTACACGGGAAAACTCAAATTATTCTCATACGAATACGGCGCTATTAGTCATAAGCGCCAGTGTTACTAAAGGCGATATTCCTTTGACTCGTGGCGTATGTAGCGAATGACAGTGGGATAATTTATAATATGTACCTACGTTCTTAAATGGAACGGATATCTTTGGCGGAATTTTGAAGGTTTGATTTATCGACGAAAGTGTTATTTATTGGATACCGGCGGGCTGTAATCTACTGTCCGGTAATTAGATACTCGGTACTTTGCTGAAGAACATCAAATAATAAATGATTACGCTCTCATACTTACGATATTGGCTATCCTTTCAATTTGTAGCAATCAATACAGAGGTGACGCTTAGTCAGTTATCTTTTTCCGGACATCCAGTTTTCATAAGTTTACAACCTGTTATAAGATACCAAACTAGTCTAGAGGTAGTTTTGCGGTAAAATTCTTTCCATCGCAGTTTCTAGGATCACTAAAAATCAAAGCGGAAACGATAAAAGTCTATTACTTCTAAAATTGCGATGGTATTTTCATAAAGCCCCGGTATTTATCTCGCTATTTACGTACTTGTACCTACATCTGACAAAGTTATGCTACAGTATGCATTAAAATACTATAAAAAGTTATAAAAATAAACCAAACGCCTAGAATTTTGATAATTCAAATCACCCTGGGCTCTAATACTATATGTCCTTATACTAGCTCTAGCTTTAACTGTTATTGCAGTAATTTCCTTCTCGTACTTACATATATTAATTGTCAGAGATTATGCGACTTTAGATTTATAGTACGCGTGCTTATTTTAATGCTTAATCGACCTCTGAACTTACATTAAAATTAAGTATGTACTTTAAGTAGGTATGGTCTCTTTCACTTAGCACAGACTAGAAACTCGTTTTATTGGTTGTTCCTATTGAGAATTTACTAATAAAGCATAAGGAAACATTTAACATTATTTATATGGATATAATCTCGGGTAGGTGTTGCGTACAGGCCGTGTATTCGGCCTCACTTGGCGTTAAAGCAACACCCTGCCGGCCTAGCCAAGGTTACAATCGCTATCGCTTCGACAACGAAAAGCGTTATGTCTCTCTATCACTCTTCCATATTAGTGTGACAGTGACAGTTGCGTTTCGATCGCTACGGAGCGTAAGCGATTGGCATCTTGGCTACGCGGCCTGCTGTCACTAGTAACTTACGATTAGTTTGCCACTCAAGAGTCAAGACCATTGTAAATCTGACTTCAGCAAGAAGATAGGGCACGTGAGCCATCTAAGGGCACAACAGAGAGTGGATCAGCTACACTCTAATAACACGAGTTAAAAATTGCCTAATCCAGAGCACACAGTCGCTTTAGCCGAAACCGGTCGGGAGAGCATCATCATCATCATCAAATCTGGCTTCTAGTTCCACGTGATTGTTACAAATCTCGGGGCAAGTTATACTGGTATGGGTTTTAAGTAGTAACAAAAGGTATTGTGAATTCTGCAGCTCCGATGAAGGAGGGTCAACTCGGGGTCTTATGATGAAAAATGATTCATTGCTTTTCGCAAGTATGTTATTGTGAACAGTTTTGTGTTAAATCTTGAAATAGCGTTGTTATGTATTGTATTAAATAAATCAATGTTCTGGTTATTTACTTATTTTATCCAAAATATGTCCAAAATTGTGTATTCATGGCTGTCTATATGAGATTCAATGAGTGTCTTTTCCGCTTCCAGTACAGTCGCCATCAGATATATCGGAGTGGCCAAGGTGTTCACAATATCTGAACAAGCACTCTAACGCCTTGACGATAGAGGCGTGCTCAGATATTAGTGAGCACCTTGGCACAGATAGGAAGTTGAGTTATTGATGTGGATAACAGAGTATATCATACTCGTAATACATATCATTTCGTTTTGTTTGTCACTTGCCGATATTCACCTCGTAAAACATGTCTACGGCTCAAAACACACTGTATGTATATTCTGTGAACTAGGTTCATGGAGCCACGCAGCACAGCTCTTATAATATCACCATAATCCACCACGGGTCGGAATCGTTAAGGTCTCGTGTGAATGCGCTAACTCATGCCGTGGGACACTTATTCCGCTAACGGTGGTTTAATGGAATCATAAACAGCCGTTGATAGGGATTGAGTCTAGTGATGTGATAATTGTATTATCGGCCATAAATATCTCTTTTTTTTTGTTGTCTGCCTGGGATACAAATATCATGTAAAACTGGTAACAAGTGCTCGCTTGATAGTCGGACGTTGTGAACATTTTTTATGCCCAAGATGACAATCGTAAACAACTCCAACGTAATGGCTCCTCTACACGATGGGCCAGCGCCGGCCACTCCGAGGGACGCAGCCATGCAGTAAAATGAGATAGCAATATCACTTGCTCCCTCTAACGCATAAATGCGTCCCTTGGAGTGGCCGGCATTGGCCCATCGTGTAGAGGAGCCATATTAAGTATGATTGAACTGCATTCAATAGCAATGGAAACGATTCATTTTGATCAGAAATTATCTATAAAAAGTCCCGTTTTCATTGCATAAGTGTAATAAAAGTAAAAACACAGCAATATTCCCGCGAAAGCACATCATTAGCAATACCGTACGAGACCGCACCTTACTGAGACCTTTCGCAATTATTCGTGTGAATCGAGTTTAAAGGAATTCCTCGATTTAAATGGATCCTTTATATCGGTTTAATTCATACACATCTTGTCAATTCGACGTTTATGTTAATTGGAAAGTGCTTCAATGCAGTAAACTTAGTCGGAGGTCTCTTTGACATAAACCTAATCTTGGAAGTTATTAGGGTTTGTTTCTTGGGTCGTCCATTTTGTTAAATTTTGACTTAAGCTTGACTCACGCTAGACCGGGCCGTGCCCGGGCCGAGGCGTCCCACATTTCATTTTCTATGACGGCTGATCGGTGATCACGTGGTGATTTCCATAGAAAACAAAGCTACGGAAGGTCCGGCCCGGCCACGGCCTGGTCTTACGTAAGTCATCCAGGTCATTCTTTAACCGCTAGCCGTCCACTCGTCAAAACTTGCTAAAACAAATGCAATTTTTGTTGGTTAAAATTAAAATTCACAATCGAATGGAATGGGAGACCTTTTTATAGGTGTTTGGACGGCTACAGGATAATAAGTATTTAACTTTAGTAAGGGTTATAATTACTATGCCACTGAAATTTGATTTTTATTTGTTTGAATGCAACTCTGTTCCAATTAAATATGGTTTAAATTTCATCGAACTGAAGAAGTACTATAGATAGGAGCTAGACTTAGACCAAGAAAAGTCTGCAACGATTTTGATAGCCCACGCAGTGCAAGTGTTATTTATACGTCAAGATTTCATAGAAGTTTGACGTTTAAAATAACAGTTACTCTGCTTGGGCTATCAAAATCGCTGCAGAATTTTCTTGGTCTAACTCTATCAGACAATGTTTTTGACGCATAGTCTGATCCGCTACTCTTGATATTGAGTGTAGGTACCACTAGCCCGTCCACACCGGCAATCAAATCTTTGTATCTATGAATGTCTAGAATTTCCTGATTTCTAATGGCCTAGGATGTTAGCTTCAATCTAGTTAATGAATAAGCCCTGATCTGACTGAATCTGCCCTTTGATCTACAGTCGCAACCATGTTAGTTCTGAAACAGGTCTAACATGATACCATTGATCGTTTAAATACGTGGTTTTAGACGCGTTTTTAGTTGAACTTGATTCGTTTTAATAAATGACTAATATAAACAGTTCTATCACTGAAACGTGAGAGATTTTTTTTTTGTGTAAAACTGTAAACTATTTATAGTCGCGCGGTGATTTTGAGGTAGATGTTTGCTAAAAAACTAAGTCTGTCAAGTATTTAAAAGTGAATTAAATAAATACTTTATAATTGAATATTTAAACATCGGCAGCACAGGCTTGGTTAGGACTTAGGAAGCTGGCTAGAAACAGGTACCTATTGCGCCCGAACTATAATATAAGTAGGTAAAGGTACAAACACACAGGTACAAAACAGCTACACCCTTAACTATCCATAGGTGGACTTTATGCCTTTTGTAATAAGGTTTACGAACTGTCAGTTAACAGTGTGGACGATCGTATCTACAATTAAAACAAAACGGCCTAACGTACGACTACTTAAATAATAAGAGTAACAAGGCCCAAAATCCCATAACCCTTACTCCTGTTCATTTACAGTTAGGTTCAGTGCAGGAAAGATACTTGAAAATGTCTACTTTGCTGCACGACCCTGTAGGTTCAATTCCCATACTAAACCACAGCACAAAAAGTTCAGCAAAGCCAGTTTAAAGGGCTCTCTAATCACATTTATTTTGCACGAAACTAGAGGTAATGTAATAATAGTAAGTCCAAGAACTTGGACTAACTAGCAATAAATATAGTACTGGTCATTTGGAGGTGCCAATTCCGTCTTAGAGTCACGACGACAATAGAATACGTTTGGTTTGGTTTTAGCACTCAAGGGCCGTTATAAACTAGTCTTATTGTAACTTATGGCTGTCTTTATGATCAAGCCCTTTAGCTTTAGAACATTTCAACGGGCGACTGAATATTTATATCTTATATATATCCTGATACTTTATTGATAAATATTAGGTAACAAAAATAATTGACTTCATAAACAACTTCAAGTGCATGTCACTATAAAGTCTTCATCAGCAGACCTACCTAAATAAATGTTGTTTTACTTGCTTTACGAGAGAATATGCACGAATTTACTAAATAAAAAATACTCAAAACACTATAGCTGTGCCAGACACTGACTTGATGACAATTAGTGGACCAACTTTCATACAAAATAATAGTTTTCCAAACGTTTTTTAAGCATCTTGGAGAAATCGGAAAATAAACATGAAAAATATCCAGACGCATTGAGAATCTGCCGTTTTGAAATTGTTTAAAAATCGTCAAAAGTAATAATAAAGATGGACAATATAGTGCTAGCCCGGTCTTCGGCGTCGAAACCCACACCTCACCTCACTCCGAGATGGTATCTCGTGTTGATGGATCGGAGCCACTCGGAACATCCCTATTCAAGTATCCAGTACCGTCGACGACACATTTAACCTAGACCTTACTGCAACGAAATAAGGCCCACGAAAGATCAATTAAGTTGCTTTTATGAGCCCACTCACGAGAAATGGGACATTTATTTTTGATGCCTATCTCCTAGAACGTTGATGGACCTGTGGATTGGGCTGGAAATAGATTTTAGGAGTAATAAATTGCTTTAGTGGTAAATGCTAGTATTATTTACGTATAGTGATGTGAAGTTTCGGGAAAATTTCTCTGACGATAATTTCTTTTTTCATAATAAGGTTAATGTTATATGAATTTATGAATTTGCTTTGAAATTTTATCACTTTGAGTAGGAATTTTCTTATATATTTAGTGGGCCATCACCCCTACTGATTTGATTGAATACAGTGGCACGCTAGGTAGTAAATAGGTCAAGGTAATAGTTTTAGTACATACCCTACTACCCAACTATTTTAGTTGGGTAGTACCCAAAAAACTGATTATAAAATGACAAACAATCATAACAGGCCTTTCAGTCTACTGCAAATTATATACAGTGTCAGGCAGGGCGATAACCCTGTTTTTCATGGCTGTATAAGCCAATACGGGAGCGGCAACCACGACCGCAAAACGGCCCGTGTGCCCGTGGCGAACAGGGCTATACATACAGGGCTGCCAAAATCGAAGTTCGTCAATTGCGGGCATTTGTCTCCGTCACTCTAATTACGTCTTAATGAAAGTAAAAGAGAAAGATCCCCGCAATTTGCGAATTTCGGTTTTCGAGGTAGACCCCTGATGTCGCGCTGATGAACGTGAACAAAATCGTTGCTAGTCTATCCAAAGTTCCATTGTTTGGGAAACATTGCCAAGAAAATGAAAATATTCCCAGGGATTATTCTGTGGGAATATTTATGTATCTCATCCTCATCACTGGTTGTGCAAGTTCTGCTATAGTGAGCGACTCTTTTATGGCGCGCTCCATACTTATTGTACCTTTGCATGTCAGAAATATGTTCATTGTAGGTATTTATTTACATTTTTATGGAAATAGCAGCATTACGTCCGGCTGTTTAGAATAAGATATTTTCGAAATAACCTTTTCGTTGCCTCGTTGGACTAGAGATATTTTACCATTAATTCGCAACTCGTGTCGATTTAAAACACTCCCTTCGGTCGTGTTTTAATTTATCGCCACTCGTTTCGAATTTCCTCTTTTTCGCACTTGTATGTATCGTAAATAGATGGCGCTGCAATCATTTAAAAAATAACATGACCGTAGAGTACAGACATCACTTATGGTTGCAAATCGGTTGCAGATTTTTGAATTTCGATTTCTGTATTTCGTCACTCGAAAATCGGTGGAAAACGGCGAAATGCTAATTTATGAAATACGAGCGATAGTTTGGAATCTATTGGTATTGACCACTCGTGTCTTTCAATTAGTAGATTTTAAATGATTGAACGAAATACACGAAATCGAGCGGTAGAAATTCAAAAATCGGGCCTTAATATAATCTGGTTTTTAACCTCATTAGGCACCTTTTTAATTAAACTGTACCACTTTCTCTAAATGCCCCAAAATTCAAGTCGGCAAGCTTCATGTGTGGCAGTCATTAATAAAAGGAACCACAAAATCCCCGGTAAAATTCCACTATCCCGATATTTAAACGTAAGTTAGAGTTAAGATAAGGATCCCGAAATCGACGTGATCGATCTGAGAGGTGTAAAGTGTGATGTCAAATTACACGGGCCCAGTGATTCATTAGTGTGCCCACAAATTAAAATATTTACCCTAGTCCAGTCAACGAGCATGCTAATATGGCAGAAAAGTGTCGGGTTCGTGACGCTATTTTTTTTAACACTTCTGATAAAGCTAAGAAGCCGATTTTGGCATGGTAACGTTTGATAACTTTTGGCTTTAAATTTAACGGCATATAATACAGATTTCTACAGGTTAATAAGGTAGCTGCCATACGCGTTACGTCCCCGACAATGTAGACCAGTTTGTGGAACGCCCCGAATCCAGATTTAAAAAATCCTTATACATAGTTGTATACCTGTAGGTGGGATTGTTACATGAATACGAGTAAAAAAACTGCCCTTGCATGTAGCACGTATGTACAATGAAAGGTGGTACACCTGAATACAAATTTAAAAAATGAAACATACAAATATGACTAGTATAAGTACATCGCGTCACGTTTTAGTCAAAGATGACAGTTTTCGGAGAGTGGCTTATTTTTTCTACTTCTCTTCCATACCAGAAATGAGTATTTAAGCTTAGGGTAGGTGCTAAATTCACGTTGACTTACTACTTGTTAACAAATACTGTGTAAGATCCTACATTTAACCATAATAACACGAACTTGACAGTAAAGGTAAAATACTTCGTTGACCGGAGTACAACCGGGGCACAAATTAAAATATTTATCTCGGATTATTTTAATCGCTTTCACACGAGTTATTCCCCGGACCGGACCGGATGATGCACACCCATGTTTGTTCAGCTTTATAGCCAGTTATTATCAATATTATACTGTACGCTTTTTTTACGGCACGGAATACTATCTTGATTAGACTATTCTTAATAAAGAATGTCATTGGACTGGTTAAAGCGAGTACTGAATCAACTGAATGCTTAATTAGTTCAGAGAGCCTTAACTGGAATAAGAACTTAATCTGAGATTAGACGTTAATATTTATGGACTCTCATAGATGGTCGTATTATGGTGCAGTAAGTTCAGAGGGCCTACCGCGAACCACGTGTCACACTTACGTATGACTTTACAAGTGCAACAGAGAGGCAACACGTCGAGCGTGGTTCGCAGTAGGTCTTTTTGTACTTCTCCAAACGCAGCTTGCCCGGGATAAACATTTTTTAAACCAATTTTTATGTTAAGACGAAACAGGACGTCAGCGCGATCTCAGTTTTGAGATTTTGAGGTGAATATCGCCGTCGCGCTGACGGGGGCGGCGCTGCGTAGTGAAGGACTATCCCTGTGTGTGTGGTGCGCGCACACAGACGCAGACGTCATTTGCCTTCACGGGCCTCGCGAAGCGGTCGGTCCGTCATAGCTTTGCTACACCTAGTTCTTTTCTTATATTACAAACTTATTCTTCGGTGGTAACTCGTTAGCTCGCTACCGCCACTAAGCGTTTACTTATTTGATTCGGTCAAATTGTGTTTTTAGAAAAACTAACTATAGCCAGCATTTTATGAATGTAGTATGATACCTTTGGGTATGGTGCTTTACGCACACTAGCGTCCTACCCCCTCCCCATGACGCCCCCCCCCCCGCCCTTTTAGCATGAAATATGTCCCGGTTGGCAGTTTATTTTTGGGGGGGTTGCGTCAGGGGGAGGGGTCGGGACACTAGTGTGCGTAAAGCACCATACCCCAAGGTATCATACTACATTCATTGAATGCTGGCTATAATTTGTTTGTCTTCTGCATACATTAGAACAGAATTTGACCGAATCACATTCCCTGTTATTGTGATTTAACTTCTTGACTTTAGGTACCTAACTGAATTCAATATCCGTCTACAACCTGCAATCAAATTAATAACTGTTTTATTAGTGGTCCGATATTTAGAGTTGGGTAGTCACCAAAGAAACCCTTATTGTTTCGCCATGTTCGTCTGTCTGCCTGTCTCTCCGAGGCTTTGACTCGTGATCGTAAGTACATGAATCACACATTCCGACGGAACGGTAAAATAAAAACTATTAAAAAAGAATTGCAGACCTGAGACCTCCCATAAAATATTCGATACCTTTGGGTTCAAGTGGCGTAAAGGACAAAATGCAGTTTTTCAGTAGACAGAGATTTATTTTTGTTGTTTATGGAGCTATATTTTTGATGTGTATTAAAAAAGTACTCAACATGTTAGTCTCTTTAACCTGAATTAGCAATCATATGTATAAATTCAAAACGAAAGAAGTTAATGTCCTATAGAATTGGTCAAAAACACTATGATGTCCTTTACACCCATGCTGCGTTTTTTGATAAACTGTATCTTGTTTAGTAGGGGTCGTAAGTGACATTCTGAGACTATTTTATTCCAAATTCGGGGTGTATTAGTTACCAGCCACGGTACCTACACATGTTAACTGTTTTCAGCATAGTTTATAACGAAGCTTAAAAATGTATCAAACGGTAGTTAATGATGGTATAACCCGATTAGGTACAGCTGTTATTAATATTTTTCTAATAATATAGTTATAATAAAGAAAGCACAATATTTTGAACCAATTGCTCACAAAGTAGCTAATATTCGGGAATGAAGGTAAATTAAATGTCCCAGTGCTTAACACTAGCCGCCTTCAATCATAACATGACAGCCCTTAATCATAACAAGGGAAGTATAAGATCAGCTAACGATGATAAGAATTAGCATATCAAACATTTGGAACGTCCTTAGTGAATTCTATAGTTTCAATTTTTCAAGATGTCTTATTTCAAAATACGAAACAATAAGATATTAAATCGTTTTTTATTCCTATTTAAGTAGTAATTTCTGTGTTATTTCATCCCTGTTAACTGTAGCTGCAATAATATCTAATTTCAAATACTTAAAAATATCTTCTGTTAGAAATTATGAAACAAGTAAGTAAACGAATTAATTATAACCGATTCGGTCATTAAGTATTAATTACCACTTCGTCCAGATACGTTCCAAACTTTGTGAGTGTGTTTGAAACGAAGCATTGTTCTTTATTTCAACTAGTTATTGTAGCCGAGCTCCACCAATGACACAAATAATGAAATTACGCACAATAAACAACTTCCACCGCTCAGGAACGGATAATAAATAGTCAGGAGCGAGGCAATGGGCAATCGCTGATACACCTTACCTACAATCCTAACTATAACATAAAACGAACTTTAATTAATGTAGCGAGATCTTCTCATATTAGAACAACCTTTGCGAACTCACAATTTAACACAAAATCCGCTTTCATATATAATAAAATCAATAAAATCCTAAACATTTACCATAAACAATTCCATGAATGTAAGTCTACTGTAACCAAATGGCTCAAAACTAAAACATATGAGAAAACAGAGAGCCTTTTACGATGAGTACCATCAGACACACACACACACACACACACACACACACACACACACACACACACACACACACTCACACACACACACACGAGTGCAGGCTTGAGTACTTTTCTGATCACATATTTTTATTGTTGTCTTTGTGTTTCTTATAGTTAATACTTATAATTAATGTATTGCTTGTAATTAGTATATAATTATTGTTACAACATATGTTATTGTCGCAAGACTATAAGAGATTCCACTGCGAGTAACACAGTAATAGGTGCGGAAAAACACTCTGGAGCTGAGTTTTCTAATTTGAAGGGCAAACGTTATATTTTGGTAATGAAGGACCCATAAAACTATTTATCAACTTGGCTTTATAGACCTAATTACGTCCATGAACAAAGATAACTGCGGAAAAAACTCTTGCGTAAATGCTTTCAAATTTGACGGCAAACATTACATTATAGTAATAAAAGTCCCCGAAAACGACTTTTTTGATAGTCTACATACTGCTACGTCCATGTTATTTGTTTGCAATTTGGAGTTTAAACGACACAAAAATTAGAAAAGTCCTTTACAATTTGTTCGCCTCGTATACTTAAGGTAAAATCATTTTTAGGACGGGTCGTAAAGGGCAAGTAAAATAATTTCAATAGTCAAATAATGTCCTTTACGACCATCTTGACCACACGATATGAAAAATTATCGTGACAAATGAAGGGCTAAATGACGACAAAGGACATGTTAGTATTGTTAGTCCTTTACAACATAATTTATTTACAAAAAGAAGAAAAAATAACTGGTTATTTACGCCCCTTGAGCTAAGCTGTTTTTGCAAGCTCATCAGTGTAAAAATTGGGTTGTAAAGGCAACTTTTTACGAGATATCGAAATTTTAAATATACAGAACAAAAGCGCTTGGAATTCTGAACAAAACTGTATATTTATTTATTTAATCGTATGGCATGCATGATTAGGCAATCAGAGTACAGCTTTGAGGTTGTTAAGCCAGGTATTAAAACTGTATATATAACTCATTTTCGCTAAAATGTCCTTTACGCCAATTGAACTCAAAGGTATATACTCGTATATATATATTTTTTTTATTTGCTTAGTCCCCTTACCCCCTTACCCTTACCCTACCCTTGGATAGGTGTTTCAAAACGAATAAAGGTCCCCTTAAAACATTTTTTGATAAATTTATATATTTTCGGAAATAATCGCTCCGAAAGAAGAAAAAATATCCCCACCACCCTGTAGCTTTTGAACCATGGTTCAAAAACATGAAAAAAATCAACAAACGCTTAATAACTACTTTCAATAAAAACTATATAACGAATATGATCGGACTCCAGTCGGTTTTGAGTTATTGCAAAAAATCTTCTGTTCTTAGTAAAAATCTAAAAATACGTAAAACGCTGTGTAGTCCCTTGTAAATGTATGATACTGACTTGTCGCCCCGGTTTGGCCTATTTTGACAGAACAGTAACTACGAAACTCTACACTGAGCATAGCCCGACATGCTCTCGGCCGATTATTTTTTTTAATTCAGATTTGGATACATTTAGGTACCTATGTTTGAGGAGCTCCTGATTCTGGTCGGAATAAATACGAAACCCCAATTTGGGACAACAGTATATTACAAGTTCAAAGGTGTGATACCTCATTGGAATCGGAATGATGTTTAGAAAAATGTATTCAAAGCGTTTATTACCACAGATATGAAATCAAAAATTATTATAAAATAAAAGTGCGTCTACTCAGCTTTGTATGAACCAAGAAATAATATTGTTAAACGGTTTCCCCTGAGGCAAAAGTGCAATAGGTATTACTTACTTCACTAACTTCGCCTACTAAGGGGCAAATCGCGACTTTGTTATGGTTTATCGATAACTTCTCACATCACTAGATTATCGATATTACATGTCGACTATTGCCCATCACTTTTCTGTCTGTGTACGTATTTAGAAACTTGAACCCGCCCCTAAAATTAGTGCGATAGGGACAACTGCAGCTGAGGCGAAAAATCCTGCGTAAAAATGTCAAAAATCGAGGTTTCGTAGTCCTCTTTTTCCTCCTCCAAATCTTAACCAATCGTAACCAAATTTGGAAATCTGAATGATTATGAAATTATCTGTGTCGGACCGTTTTTCTTTTTTAGCTAATTGATATCAGTTTTGAATACCACGCCTCTTATTGCGGCATAATCAATTAGGCCATTTTGGCCATTTTTGAAGGGCTCTAGCGCCTTAAAAAACAAAAATATCAAAAAAAGCAAAACGGTCCGACACAGATATTGACAATATTAATCTGTGTTGAAAAAATCATTGCTCTAGCTTCAAAAACCACGGAGGAAAACGAGGACTACGTTTGTATGGAGGAATGACTACTCCTGTTGGCTCTTAATAGCTTTCGTGCCAAAACAGTTAAGTACAATTTTTTTTATATTGTATTTTAGATCTACCGTAAAACGGGGTTGAGTAGGTTTCGCGGGGAGAGTTGGGTTATTAATGGGGAGAGAAGGTTTGAGAGGGGGGTGAGAAGGGATTTTAAGGCTACTGCTACAAAAATAATGTATTCCAATTTAAAATGGGGCTATAGTAATACGCATAGTAAAAAAATCGATCCAACAATCTTCCAAAATCACCTTTGTATGAAAAACCCTCTCACCCCAAATACGAGGCACTACGGGGTGAGGTGGGTTTTCCTCTTTATCGTCAAAGTTATGAAATGAAACTACCCAAAATAAAATACAAACGTCCGAACCACTTATTATATACACCATTCAGTTTTCACATGTAAAAACAAAATTTTATCGAGGTTTGACAGTCAAATTTCACCGAACTCACCCCATTTTACGGTACCGTGTGAATTGTATAGTTGGTCAAGCAAATCATGTCAGCAGAAAAAGGCGGCAAATTTAAAAAATGTAGGCTTAAAGGGTTATCGTCCCATAGAAAATTTCCTTGACAAGATTTGCTTGACTAACTATAGTTAGACATGTTTTCGTGATTTATTTCTATCAAACCAACATTAATAAGGTTAATAATAAAGTAAATTTGGTTGGTGACTACCCATGTAAATATAGTCTAGATTAAATCGTGTGTTCGTTTTGACGCTCGTGTGTGAGTTTTATATTATAAACTATAAATGCGTTAACCGCTTCTATGTAGATCACAGCTACCGATCTTAGATAGCAGGCACACCGAAGCGGGCACACCGATCTCACATGATAATTTCAGGCACTAAAACCAGTAAAACCATTGTGATTTTTACTATTGTATTTAAATGTGTCATTATTTATTCCATTTTACCTGCAATTATTTGGCTTTCGTCTCTCCAAATAGAGTTCATATTTTTATTGCCCTATTATAACTTTACTGACTTTATCTAAAGAACTGCTTGAATAAATATAATTATAGTCATTAAACTCAAGGAAGAATATTTGCTTTTGTTCTGATCACGGTCTTGAGATTTTTATGACTATAGTTAGGTGGGATATTTTACGGTATAAATGTAGCTATAGAAATATTTTGAATAGTGCAAATCCGAGAAAAAATAAAAACAAGGCACAATTATTAAACACCACAACAATGGTTGCCAATGTTGCTCAGATTGGCTGAACTCGCTGAACTAAGTATACAACATCTTCGTTTAAGTGCAGCTAATATTTAAATGACACAGTTATGAGAAAAAACCGGGCAAGTGCGAGTCGGACTCGCGCACGAAGGGTTCCGTACCATAATGCAAAAAAAAAAAAACAAAAAAAAGCAAAAAAACGGTCACCCATCCAAATACTGACCCCTCCCGACGTTGCTTAACTTTGGTCAAAAATCACGTTTGTTGTATGGGAGCCCCATTTAAATCTTTATTTTATTCTGTTTTTAGTATTTGTTGTTATAGCGGCAACAGAAATACATCATCTGTGAAAATTTCAACTGTCTAGCTATCACGGTTCGTGAGATACAGCCTGGTGACAGACGGACGGACGGACGGACGGACGGACGGACGGACGGACGGACGGAAGGACAGCGAAGTCTTAGTAATAGGGTCCCGTTTTACCCTTTGGGTACGGAACCCTAAAAACATGTTCATTAAATGGAAGGAATACCTCAGAACAAAAATATGATTAGTATTAGGTACGTATTGAACTTTTGGACCGTACTTGCACAAACAGCAACAGTCCTAACTGTACATCGGTGGACCTTATTACAAAAGGCATAAGGTCCACTGATGTACAGTTCACAGTGTGGGCGATGATACTATTGGACTAGTTGGGTGTTTTTACGGGCCTCAAATAAAAAGAAGTAACTTGTAAGTCTTGTAACAACATATTTTATTTACAAGTGTAACATGTATAGCGTACAACATTGATAAGGCCATTTGTTCTAAAACAATTCTCGCAGCACACTTTCTGGAGGGTCCCAATGTCCTCATTATTCTTCCTGTTACTGAATATTAATAATTACATGCATCTCTCCGCAGGGGCTCCGTGTTCAGCGCCCTGTCCTCCGCCCACTGGGCCCTCAGCCAACTTGACGCCGCCATCAACTATATGCAGCAGGACTTGGCAGTGGCCAAGTCACTGGGCGACACGGCGGGGGAATGTAGAGCGCATGGGAATCTTGGCGCGGCTTACTTCAGCCAAGGCTCTTATAAGGATGCGTTGACGGCGCATCGGTATCAGCTGGTGCTGGCTATGAAATGCAAGGTTAGTGAAGATTCTATTATGCTTAGTCAACTTGACGCCGCCGTCAACTATATGCAGCAGGACTTAGCAGTAGCAAAATCACTAGGCGACACGGCGGGGGAATGTAGAGCGCATGGGAACCTTGGCACCGCTTACTTCAGTCAAGGCTCTTATGGCTCCTCTTCACGTTGGGCCAACGCCAACGCCAACGAGGGACGCATTTATGCGTTAGAGGGAGCAAGTGATATTGCTATCTCATTCTACCGCATGGCTGCGTCCTTCGTTGGCGTTAGCGTTGGCCCAACGTGAAGAGGAGCCTTTATAAGGATGAGAATATTTATTTGCCACCGTTCAACGGCCATGAACATGAATGAGCTATTTACTCGTAATAGTAATACCTAAACCACTAATTAGCATCCCTTAGTAGGTACTACTAGGTACCGACATAAAGACTAGTAATAAATTCACATGAAAACGACTAGCATTTCAATACTTATCACGTTACAGCATACAATTATTCGTTTTCACTAACTCCGGCCATCTGTTTAGCCTGCTGCTATTACCGGTATAATGACGACTATAATCGCTACTTTGCATCCTAAGTACCACCGACCGATTACTTATAAAGACTACCAATATCCATACATTTATTGACTTCGACTAAATCTTCCTTCAAATACGGAAATTTCAAAAATTTCAAGAAAAATACTTACCCGGGTATTCTTATCTTATTTTTTCGCGACACATATTTTATTATCCTAAATTCGTACAGTCTGCAGCAAAAGTTGCTAAGCGGGCCGGGTGTTCAAAATGATCTTGACGCGACATTATTGTTAGGAGAATAAGAGCGTGTCAAGGTAATTTTGAACACCTCGCCCGCTTAGCTACTTCTGCTACTGACTGTACTACCCGAATCTCTGCTTAACACTCTAACATCATTTAGTCCTCAAATAGATGGTGTTAGGCTATTTTTAACAATAAACAATACAACAACCATATGGAATCACATTTTAGCTCCGCTTCGTTCGCTACCTCATGGCTAAATTTGATCAGTTTGTTGAGTAGAGAGACAAAATATGTCGAATTAAGATCCTACTAAATGTGCGGCCACGCCATCTACAATGATAATAAACACAACAGCCGGCCTAGCCAAGGTTACAATCGCTATCGCTTCGACAATGAAACGCTTTGTGTCTCTCTACTACTCTTCCATATTAGTGCGACAGTGACAGTTGCGTTTCTATCCCTACGGAGTGTAAGCGATTGGCATTGTTGGCTACGCGGTTGGTTTGACTGGGATCTCACATTTACCCGTGTAATTGTGTATAGTCTTTATTATTTACTTGTCTTTCTAGTACGTAGGAAGCTTAAGCAACTGTTAAATCAAACACTAACTTTCTAAATATCTTACCTTCCATTCTCTGCCACTCGAAAATCAACCCTGTACTTTTTCGAATACGGTCCACATCGAAAAAAGCCATTACAGAAAGATATGAGGTAAAGAATGCGCGCTTCGATTTGCGTCCTATGTCAAAACACGGGAGATCTTAATGGTTTAACCACGCATGATAAATCGACGGCGGGATAACTCTATGAGGAAATTATAAAGCTCATTTTAAATTAAAATTACACGTTATTAGAGGCATAAAATCTTGTTTGTTTTAGTTTGGTAAGCGAAAATGAATTGATATAAAATGCAAAGAATGGATATCTTTTGGTAGTATGAGTATCTATTTCGCGAAAAAAAAAAGGATTTTTAATACTGTGAATCAGTATTAATATATTACCTAGCTTTTTACCATCAATTAGCCGGTGCCTTTTTTATTTACATTATTAGCGGCCATTAAACAGGATTGTTTATTTAGACACCACATCAGATTATTTTTCAGAGAAGCGACATGTTTCATACATTAAAAGAGAAAACATAAGTAAGTAGGTAAATGAAGTGTAAAGAATGACAACTGAAAAAGTAAATTCCTACAGTTAGTATCATATCAAGTACTAAAATCACCTTAAGTAAACTGTCATCCTATGGAACTTGCTTACTATGTAAACAAAAGTCACTAGCAAAATCATCAGTCAGAGACAATTTCAATATGGCGGTTTGTTTACATAGCAAGTTCCATAGAATGACACTTTATATAAGTACCGATCTACAGTCTACGTCAAAGATATGTTCACATTTTTCGCTATATTGCAAAGGTCCAAAAATACATGTCTTTGACGTCTATCTACTGTACCTATATGTAAAACCATCAAACGTATTTGCTTCCATGAGCTCCATTCTACAACACTGTAGAAAGTCTATAATAGCTTAAGTTCACATTATCGCTAATTGATTCTCAATTCTCAACCACAGAGCGCTTAACAATTGAATGGAACGTATAGATATGACGACTAGCAATCTATACGCGATGTACGCATTGAAGTTCTCTTGCAAAAACTAATAAAACTTAGTTTTATAGATTAACATGGGCTTTTGCACTATAAAATTAGCAATATTAAGTAGATAACAAGTGCTTTTGCACTACAAAATTAGCAATATAAAGTAGAGTGCAACCTTGTTTCGTAGAGAGTACCTACTTACAAATTTTAATTAGATTATAAGGCTGCTTTCCACGAGAGCTAAGCTGTTCTAGATACGTTCACATATAAATCGGCCAATCTATGCTCCTAGCTGGCAAACTAAGTTCTGTTATAGGTCACTTGTATGGAAATGTAGCACAGCCTAGCTCTGATAGAAAATCAGTCCAAAATCGCCTCACTTATGCGAAAAGACCGCAAGCTTTTAAAAGTAATTTAATAGGTACTGCGTAGTCGGGTGCTCGGGTGTCCCTTAATTTACGATTTTCAGATACAATGTATATATTTCCGTCTATATTTCCGTGTTCTTATAACCCGGCAACCTTCAAATCAAGAGTGAACAGGCACCTTCTGGGCGAGCTCGCTCCATCGTAGGCCACGTCTACGCCTCGGCTAGTCTGTGGCCATGAGTAAGCCCATTCATAATAATAAAAAAAAATGACCAAAAAAATATTTAACAAAAAATCTCGATGCGAACACAAAACCAAATTCCTCCAAAGTAATTTGTATGGAAATTTCAGTTGCAAGTCGGGTCCCTGTTACAGGAATGTCCTGAATTTCTTTTTCAGGGTGTTTTGGGGTAGTATCATTATATTTAGGGGGTATGCGTTGTTAATTTTAAAAATCGCAAAAATAATTGACACTCTACTGCGCAGTCTATAAGGATTAGTCTATGTTCTCGTCGAAGTTCCAATATGCTTATAACATGCCCGATCCAGGTTCTTATGGTAATTTCACTGGGAGATATCGCGGTCCTTCTCTTGCAAGTAGCAAGTTTATATATACTATGTTGAAAACCGGCGGTTTGCGGGCGAATAAAGTAAAACATGATACTGATCTAAGCGATAACTTTGTTGAGACAAATAGGTCTAAACATATAAGTTCTGAGAACGATAAAACGTTGCTAGTAAGTACTAAAAACCTATATTATCGATGCGAGGAACATAAAATGGAATAGAAATACCTATTGGAATATGGAATGTAAGGAGAAAACTGTTGTACAGATGGGCCATAACTCATTAATAAGATTAAAGCTCTTGTAAGTCTTTAGTGTTATGCTGCGATTACTTGATTAGAAACACAACTTAAGAATTTTACTCATACGCGGAAAACCATAAAATACTTACCTAATCAAACTGTCCGGCCCCCCCTCGCGACGTTGGCCCGCGCGAAATTTCTTAGGCACAATATTGCCCTCAGGTAAAAAAGTTTGGAGACCCCTGACCTATAGTTCGTTTTTTTAGCATTAGAAATAAGGTAAACAATCTAGATGTGTCTTTTAATTGAAAAATACATTTTAAAAATAAGTTACGGCAAATATGTAACAATTATGAATCTAATACGATCATTTATAATTCTTCTGCTTTCATAAGTAATAGTTTTTGATTTATAAAAATCGTTTTTCAATTAAAAAACATGTAAAGATCACTTACCTTCTTGCAAGTTCTTTCTAATGCTAAAAAAACGAACTATAGTCCATGGTCCCTTTTACACTTAGGTACTAAGAAATCTTATTTTTATCGATTTGGTAAGTTCTCGCGTATTCTAAACAACTAAACTAGATACAATCCCTGAATGCTAAGAATACACAATTTAGAGGCTTAAAATGCTAAGGCTACTGTTTTCCATTGACCCATTCCCAACTGGGGGCCAAAGATTAAGGATTTCGTAAACTACATGCGCATACAACTTTTGTTGATCAGTCTAGTTAAAACTCGAATTCCAATTTGTAGGTATTTTTATAAATCCGCTGTCGCATCCATGAAAACTAGATAAACCGAGATTATGTCGAAACTCTCGTTTTACTTCTTTAACATCTTGCAAATCGCCGCGGTAAAGTATAAACACGCCGTTTGCATCTCTGAATGCTAATTCAGTGTTAATGTTGTTCTTTGACCCGCAAATCGAGTTAAATAATGCACGGCACATATTTACAGGCGATGAGCGTATGAGCTTTGCATGTTATTAGCCTTTGAAGCGGCTGCCGCACACGGCGTATGATAATATTGGCGAGCATTCTGGTTGGTCGAGTCGAGTTTTAGGTTGGCCCATCGTATGGTGACCCCAGCATATTAAACGGCTAGGTAACTTGTAATTGTAGAGCGACATATATTGGGTCTTCCTTTGAACCCACTGCCGCATATATGGCGAATGATAATATTGGCGAGCATTTTGGTTGGTCGAGCCGAGTTGTAAGGTGGACCAGCGTATGGTGAACCCAGCATATGAAACAGCTTCTTGTAATTCTAGAGCTACTTATATATTGGATAAGTGAAGAATATTAATAGGAGAGATGAAATACAGAATACCTATAGATTCGCCAAAGCGTCGCGATGACCACATTTTATGTAAAGGACTTCTGAGACTCACCACATTTTTTATAAGAATACATTAAATTGTATGTCTCTAGAACTTAATTTTTGTTGATAATTAGGTATAAGTTGGACTAGCGACCCGCCGGGCTTCGCACGGGTTAACAACACCTAAACCTTCCTCAAGAATCAATCTATTGATAGGTGAAAACCGCATGAAAATCCGTTCAGTAGTTTGTGAGTTTATCGCGAACATACAAACACACAAACAGACAGTCACGGCGGAGGACTTTGTTTTATAAGGTGTAGTGATTATACGAGTACAGTTTCGTAATAAAGCTAACGTACCTATATATAGGTATCTATAAATATCCAATTAATCTTTTTCTTGCGTGTACCTATTTAACATTCTGCTGTTGTCTTTGCTGATATTTATCTTTTATTACTTTATATACATACATACTCTTGATGGCATGCTATAGTCTCGATAAAATACTTCTAAGGTTAATTACTTATTACAAAGGTATACGCCCAACATATTTGTGATGCAGACATTACTCCAAGAAGGAAAGTAAAAGTAATACAATCATTTAAAATGTATACACACTTAGGACATTCTCGTTTTGAGCTGGAATGCTGTCAGACCAGCGGATACATTGTAACTTAAATGTACGGTTTCACAAACATCTTTGCAAGCCAACGTTCCAAAAATATATTTACACGACTTTATTGTCAGTGTCTTAGAGGCGTGTAAATATATCTTTGGAAAGTTGGCTTGTGAAGACTTTTGAGAACTCAACTACATATATGTAGATACAGTTTATATGTAAACACCTATAGTTTCCATTGGAATTTCCTTGAACAATTTAAAAAAGCCAGGCAGCTGTTGTTTTTTGGTATGCATTATCCAATTGTCCGGTTTGTACATTACATTAAATATGTGTACAAAATATTTTATTGATTTAGCATTCGAAGTTAAAGGCCAAGTGGATCGTACCAAAAAATAAAAAATAGCACCTTTTTTGATGCTGATCGATCATTGTATTGAAAAAAAAAGAACAGAAAAAATTATGAAAAACAAAACGTTTACTAAATACCAACCGAAAGTTGAATTCGATCGACTTTCTTCTTCCTTCCTTCCTTTCTTTCCTTATAATAAAAGTCCTTTCGACGCATAGTACCAAATTCGCAATGTGCCATTTGGCGTTTCGCGGAATGTTATATTTACACACGCAAAGCACCAAATTCTCACAATACCAAATACGCTTAGTGCCAATACGCGTAGTGCCAAATTCGCAATGTGCCATTTGGCGTTTCGCGGAGTATTATTTGTATACACGCAAAGCACCAAATTCTCACAATACCATATACGCTTAGTGCCAATACGCATAGTGCCACATATGTTGCGGTAGAGGTAGAGGATAGTTTGAAAGAATATGTATAGATCTGATATATGAGTAGGTATATTATTCATCCTACTCTCGGGTGGGGTAATTACAATCCAACGTCGACAGGAAAAAAATACGCTTTAAAAATAATACTCAATATTTTATTTACTTCATCCTTATTTTTTTTAACCTTCAACAATATAACTTAAATGAACTTAAATGTTAAATGAACTCAAAATAGAACTTCGGACATAAGTACGAAGAAGATATATAACCTATCCCTATTTACCTTTCATACAATGTATCAAAGAAATAACCTACCTCATTAACCCCGTAATTGTTGCTGATAGTTTATTTATTGCGTCGTTTCTTTGTGAATTCAAAACACGCGGGACCTGCGACTGAACCGGTGTGGTGTGCACTCTGCAACATTGTTGCTAACTAGCGTAGATGGATTCAGCGACAGCCGACCGATTATAAAGTAATATCGTTTAATAGAAACGCTTGTGAAAACTCAATGGACAGCATAGCTACATGAGGTCTCATGTAGGGTTACCAGATGACAGGAATTTTCCTGACATGTCAGGAATTTTGGCCGTTTGTCAGGAATGGGGACCGGGAAATCACATCATTTGCAGTGCAAAATTTACAAGATGCTTATAAAACAAAGGAACAGCCTTGAATTTAATGTATTTCAAATCGATGGTTCCGGGTTCAAGTCCTGGTACGGGCATTTATTTGTGTGATGAGCACAGACATTAAATTTGTTCCTGAGTTTTGGGTGTTTTCTTTATATATTTTTATATATCGTTTTCTAAGTACCCACAACACAAGCCTTATTGAGCTTACTGTGGGATTACAGCCGTAAAAAAATTGGAGCCACATAAGTTCATGCGTTGACACAATGAGCGCAATCATTATTGTTACACTTCGTTATTTATTTTTACGATTATAAAATCTGAAAGGACTATGTAAGTAAGCATGAGAATCCAAATCAAGTACGGTCATGTGTAGTAAGAGAAACTGTTTATTTTTCCCAGGGCAAGAAAAACATTAGATATGTGGATTATGTACATGATTCCCGTCTAACCTTGCATAAAAATAATGTAATGAAATTTTTCAAGTAAATAGTGAGAACTAATCATCCTACTTGAGATTATTTGATTCTTATAGGTGTGACTTAATCTCTAATATACATCTTCATACTTCTGCTGTGTTCTTTCTAATGCCAACTAAAACTTACAATAGATCTCCACCACAAACTTCAAGAATTGTAGGTATAATAATAAGTAGGAGGATGATCTGATAAACTGTCTTTTTCATGGACCCTCAAGCAACTTTATTGAGCATCAGGAAATGAACACAAGATGTAGGATAAGATGTAGGTACTTAACTATGCCTTCGGCATTGCCATCTATCCTTTCTCACTCGCACTCAGACCGCAGTAGCATCCTGCTGTCTTTCTCGTTTTTATGTCATACATAATTTTACCACAGTTGTTAAAAGTATAGACTTTATAGACCCTATTAACAGCAGTTTGCTTAATTACGACAAATATATCGGCCTGTTTATTTATAAGTCCCGTCCTACCACCCATAGAGAAAGGAAGTAAATAGTTCATAAAACTATACTCTTATTACCTACTTCCTCTGAACACTGTCCATAGACTAGCAATTTTGTAACATTTATGAGTCCAGTCCACTCATGTAAAAAACATTTCTTGAGTGATGTAGGTACCTAATTTGCAATTAAAATTTATTTACCACTCCATAATGAAATTCTAGCAGATATTATGGCGGTAAGACTAGATAGGTTGACATTAGTAATTAAATATTTTGCATAATTTTGAAGAATAAAATAAACTGATTGATATCGGTTGGTAAATCCACTAATGACAAAACATCTTAAAGCAATGAGATGTACTGTACCTAATTCTCCATACTAAATTTCAGCGTTCAGCGATTTAAGCGTGAAGAGGTCATAGACTGACATAGATAGAGTTACAAGTTACAATCGCATTTATAATATTATTAGGGATTTAGTGTAATCATCATCATCATCATTTCAGCCTATATACGTCCCACTGCTGAGCACAGGCCTCCTCTCATGCGCGAGAGGGCTTGGGCTATAGTCCCCACGCTAGCCCAATGCGGATTGGGGACTTCACATACACCTTTGAATTTCTTCGCAGATGTATGCAGGTTTCCTCGCGATGTTTTCCTTCACCGAAAAGCTAGTGGTAAATATCAAATGATATTTCGTACATAAGTTCCGAAAAACTCAATGGTACGAGCCGGGATTTGAACCCGCGACCTCCGGATTGAGAGTCGGGCGTCATATCCACTCGGCCACCACTGCTTCCTCAGTTTACGCTGCTTCCTGCTTTAGTGTAATACGCAATATAAACCGCTGATATTTATTTATTTCATAAGCACGTATAGGTACATACATACAGTCATACAGGTACCTACCTAAGCATATACGCAATATATTTCATCATACCACTTTATTAACTATTAATAGACAAAGCCTCTTTCAATTGCCATTTAGTGTTTATATGTAAAATTTATTATAAGTACATACATATAATAAGTTGAAGGGGTAATATGTATGAAAGTAGTCACGAATCAATTACGGGCAAGGCATAACATTGCTTATTTTATTTTGTACGGCGAACAATCAAAACCTCTGGACCATTTTAGGGCTTATTCTAACCGCTTGCCGAAGGCATTGCCACCCCTTTGCTTTTGGTCAACCGTACCAGTAAAATATAAGAAGCAGGTTTTAAAAAAAAAAAATTGTATTTTTTCGGGATTTCCTTCAACTTCAGTATTGCGTAGTGCGCACTAAAACTCAAAACAAATGTAAAAGTCTTGGCTTATTATTAAAGTAATTAATTAATACATAAATAAATCTTGATAGCGCGATTCAGGATAGGATCTTGTCAATGTCATCCGCAGTGCAGCGTCATCTATTGTGCAATTAGATTCAACAGACTTTTGCTTAGCAATTGTAATTGTACATTGAAAACTAAAGTGTTTTTCCTTATTTGGATCTTTGCCTGCGGTCACTATTACAAGAAAAATCTTGATAGGTAGATTCAAAATGTTGTCATACTAGTACAACTCTTGGTCCGTAACTGTCATTATACTCAGTATGTACAGTCACCTGCAATAATATCTTACACAACGAAGGCCGCAAAAATATCTTACACGATCCTATTTGTAGACCCATAAGAACGTGTCACATATTTTTGCGGCCTTTGAATAGTACCATATTATTGCAGGTGACTGTACAGGTAAATATTTGAACTGGTTGGGCTGGCTCGGTAATCGATCGGAATGACTGCCCAGTAACAAACAATCGTAAGAAATATTTATTTAACACGTTCCGAGCCAATGGCGGTGGACAAAAAACCGCGTCGGCCGCAAATAACCGCGAAATGTTGCCAACATTCAGGAATCCACCGTAATCCGAGAATAACAATAATTACTCGTTGCCACTGGGGCCGCATTCGTACTTTACAAATTATAACTTGATTTGACATTGTTTTAACATTGCTCATAATGCATCTCTCTTGTAAGTACCCACTTATTATATATCGAGCGTGTTTCAACAGTAGCGGGGCAAACAATTCCCCTATTTAAGCTTATGTTTGTGATTTAGACCACTAGATGGCAGGCCCTCAAACCTCGCAAGAAAGTGAGCGTGAATTTTAGAGAGCAGCGCGTGCTTATTGCTTATGGCCTGAAGTGTCATTCGTAATAAAGTCAAGGTTAAGTTCTAGATTCAAGCCACAAGCAAACTCTCCAAGATGTAAAGTATTGGTGCGTTAGGGTGATTTTCCAACTGTCCAATGTCTTGGTCAAATGTGTATTTGCGTCTCACATTTTGTTTAATGAGAGAGTAGGACGCAATGCACATTGGAGCAAGATATTGGACAGGTAGAATACCACCCTTAGCCTTCATTTACACGACTGCTTTTTTAACGCGCGTTAAAAAAGCGCTTGAATCTGTCCGCCCCCCAAATTCGATTTAACGACCAAGGCTTAAAGTCGAAGATCCAACAACGCTTGATAAAAATTTAAGCGCCATCGCTGTCGTGTGAATACCTACATGGTTATCCATTTGTGTCATTCAAACGCTTTTTCAACGCGCGTTAAAAAGCTGTCGTGCAAATGGGGCCTTAGAGATGCATTGCAAATAATATCAAATCAAGTTAAGATCATTAAAGTTCGAATAACAGCTCCTGCTTTAACTGATCAGCGGCCAACGCTTGACAGTAGTTAATAAATCTTTATGTGTCTATAGGTTGGTCTGACGTTTCCTTGGGGCAAAGGTTTAAAATGAAAAATTTAATGGACAATTTATCTTAAGCTCCTTGTACCTTACTTTCCTTACATTATACATACAATGTTTGAGGAATTTAAAAGTCATGGAACCTAATTATTATCTCTTTATTTATTTTTCTTCTTAAGTTAGGTTAATTATAATATGAATATAAAAGTAAAATATAAAAACACTTACAAAACAATAAAAAAAAATTATAAACACATTATAAAAAACCTAACCTAGGGTGCCGCCGGCAGCGGGGCAGGGCCCAAGCTGCCGGTGGTCAGGGCCGCAGAGTGAGGAATCGACGTACGACGTATACGCGCCGTGTCCAAAATTACCGCCTTCTGCATCTGACCCTTGATCCAACCACCTAGCGAGAGTCTCTCTAGGTGTTGGAACCTAATTATTATTAATTTATTTTTATTAAATTCATTGGATTTTGTAGTATATACCATGTAATAGCACTGTTTATTTGAATGGAATTAATTGTTTTGTTAGTATTAGTTTTATGTAATGTGTAAATGCCTGAAAAGGTAAGATTTTAGTTATATAAGTTATTAATGAACTTAATGTGCTGTACATACTTAGCTTTAATCTATTACACAATAAATTACAATTACAATTGAAATACCCGGGACTAATTATAGAAAACTATTCATTAATACTCGATCGACATGATTTCTCCGATTTCATAAATTATCGCTGGACATACATAGGGGGTTAAATCGGTAGCTCCTTCGAAGCAACACAGTGTGTAATTATTACTTATTTATAAATTAGGATATTTCTGTTGAAAAATGTACCAACACATCCGTAACTTATTGAGTGAGAATAAAAAACTGTTGGTATATAAATTATTCTTCAGAAAAATTAAACATTTTTAATTTCGCAACAACAATACACTTAAAACACCGTTATCCCGTTGGAAGCGAAAACGATTTTTACCATAAAAACTCACATTAAAAACCTTTATAGCCGGCGAATTATTTTAATGGCAGAAGGATAAACAACGAGTTATTGACTCTGATTTTTATTTTATAGCAACAATGTTAGGTATATGACTTTGAACAAAGTAATAACGAAACTTAACGTAGTAAAATGAGCCTTATGGTTGAAGGTGTTTAGTGCCAATTTGAATGTATCTTCAACTGCTACAAAATTAATAAAATCTGGCTTAAACGAATATCGGATTAATCTTTCGCGTGCTACTGTGAAATTTTAGCCGCTCAATGCATGAACGTAATGTGGCATGCTTAAGTTGAATGTAGGGATACTAGGGATGCACTGATCAGTGCTGCAGAAATTGCAGAATACCAAAAAAAGTAAATGCATCTTCTCTTATATTCTACTTCTACGTACGTACTATGGCTGTTTCTTCAAAGGCAATTATTGCAAGACTGTTTGTTTGCTATATACCTAATAACCTTTGTTCCGTGGATCATTCGAAAGTCAAAGATATAAATTATGTTAACGCAATTAAATTTTAGTGTTGCGTCATTATTCACCAATATCATACGTCAATCTTTCAAATAGACGTATAATTTTATTAGGTTTGGGATCACTTCGGTCTTGCAAATCATTATAACAACAGACAGATATGGATTCGGAAAACTGTTGCTCAAATCTTATAAAATACATTTTTAACCGTTTAATTTTACCTGATTACGAATAAAATATCCATACGTAAAGCTGCCTATTTAGTTATACCTGGTATAAAGCTGATTAAAAAAGTTATAGAATATGTAAGCGGTATATTAATTTTAACAGAATATAAATTTCATGGCCTCTATAGTTCGTTTTTTTAGCATTAGTAAGAACTTGAAAGAAGGTAAGCGATCTTGAAATGTCTTTTAATTGAAAAACGCTTTTTAAAAATCAGTAACTATATTTACTTATGAAAGCAGAAGAATATAAATAAACGTCTTAGATTCATAATTGTTACATATTTGCCGTAACTTATTTTTAAAATGTGTTTTTCAATTAAAAGACATATCAAGATTGTTTACCTTATTTCTGATGCTAAAAAAACGAACTATACTTAAAAGCTTTTTGTAAAAAAATAACATTTTTATCGATTTGATAATATATGTCAATTTAATCCAGGGGGCGCAGCACGGCTCCATTTTTATCGCCTATCACTATGGGCGTCCCTTTCGCACTTACATATTTGTTAGAACATGACAGGCATGGTGACAAGCGATAAAAACGCGACCGTGCTACGGGGGCAGGTAAATATTTTATTTCCCACCTCAAATCGAAATGTCCATTAAACGCCCAAGCCGGCATATTTTATCCCGCCGTATAACGCTACGTCTTACGTAGGCGAACAACGCGCGAACGCGGCGCGGCGCGGCGCGGCGAAAGCGGCCGCCGCCGCGCCGCGCCGCGCCGCGCCGCCTGACATTCGCGTGCAAATCGCGCCGCACCGCGTTCGCAACGAGATCGCTTACGTAGGACACTTCTATGGGCATCAAAGGATTGATTTCGCCGCGCCGCGCCGCGCCGCGTTCGCGCGTTGTTCGCCTACGTAAGACGTAGCGTAAAAGTGTTCTCCCTAGAATTCCCGTGTAGCGGGTATAATTTGACAGTAACATGTGAGCTTAGCCAGGTTCATTAGCGCAAGCCTAGCATAACACGTCAAGCGCAGGTGCTCTGCGCATGCGTTCGCGTTGCTGCGCGAGAGCATGCGACAAATGAATATCTATGATTTTTCACTTAAGGGGCCCACTGATTAACAGTCCACCGGACGGTATCGGCTTATGTACGGAACCCTTGGAACGCGAGTCCGACTCGCACTTGACCGGTTTTTTTTTATCTGGTCCGTTAAAGGGACATTTAGTAGACGCTGGTGATAGTGGTGATGGCAACTAAAAGACTCATTAATTGTTAACGAGTTGTAAAATCTATAAAATAATCAATGTTTGAATTGACAGCTGTTGTAGATGGTACAGCTCAGTAGGTATATTTTGCGATAACTCTCGTTGCCACAAGTTGACGCATTCCGTTTCACATGTAAAGGTTCGGAAAAACTCCCGCCATTTTGAAAACATAACCATACCATAATTTAGGACCCATTTACGAGTCAGAAATGTTCGTTCACAGTTTACGGATGTCATTGAGGCATACTTAATCGTTGACATTGCTATAAGAAAGTCTCTGTTGTACGGTACAGGGCTATGTTTTCGAAATGACGGGCGTTTTCCCGAGCATTTATAATATAATATATATTAAGCATTTTTAAGGCAGAGGGAATATATTTCCCGCATGATTTTGAACTTTGTTTCAAAGTGATAGGGTCCAATGTTGCATAATTTCTGATAACCTTATGCCTTATAAAGGTTAATATAAATATAACAATTTCCTTTATGTCCTTTCCAAAACCAGGGAGCGCTCAAATACCCAGTTTGAACGAAGCAACTCGCGCGCATCTTGGCAAGCGTGCGGAATGACTTGCGCCTGCGCCATTCGAGACGCTCGTCAAAGATTAAAAGGGCATATTAACGCACCTATCCGATTGCACGAAGGGTTACCGGTGGTCGCTTTTATTCAGCGTTTATCGTGCTGTATCTAGATACATACATACCCTTTAACCACCGTGCGTGTATTAATAGACGTGCAGTTTTCAACTTTGTTGTCATCCAGATGATTAAGAATGGATAATTTATAATAACCTTGATATCCTTTAAGTATGCCTCACGTTAGACCGGGCCGTGTCCGGGCCGCAGCTTCCGGAGCTTACTTTTCTATGGCGTGACAGGCGATCACATGATGCTTTCCATAGAAAACGATGCGCCGGAAGCTCCGGCTCAGACACGGCCCGGTCTAACGTGAGTCATCCTAAAGATGTTTTCTAAATATATTTTGTTTTATACGATGCAAATCCGAAAAATTTAATAAATAGGTCTTTTGGAAGTGAAACACTAAAAGAGGCTAATAAAAATGTTTATAAGGTCATTTGTACCTGCTAAATCACAAAAAAAAATTCAAACAAGTTTTTTGTCAAATGTTTCATTTTTAACACAAGCTTTTATCGCTGACTGTACTTTTCTTCCAACAGTCAACTAATACTCACCGAGACAACTTTAACAAGGCCAAAAACAATGTGGTTGTTTTATTACAGAGGAGCTCCCAAATTAATTGCTTACCCTAATTGTGTGTAATTGCCCACTGATTAACAGTCCGCTGGACATTATCGGCCTGTCAGTTAGAACAAAATTTTGACAGTTCCGAACAACTGACAGGCCGATACCGTCCGGCGGACTGTTAATCAGTGGGCCCCTTAAGGTACTTCGAAGAAATTGAAAATGATAACCCTTAAAATAGGCAATAAAGGAGACTAGAATAAAATCGTAGAAGCGGTGGGAGTAAAGCTCCGCTATTAGGCCTGAGTTACACTTGTAAGTTTTACTTACGTAAGTAGGGACAAAGCTATTTGTTAGAATGAGATAACGATATTCATCTCTCATTCTGTAGTATAGCCGTGTCCCTACTTACGTAAGTAAAACTTACAAGTGTAACTCAGGCCTTAGAGAAATAATAAGGCAATAGCGCAGAGTGCAGAGTTATAAGTTTACTGTGATATTTCTTGGATTAAATTATAATCTTTATTGCTTTAATGAACTTCAGACCTAGCATAATATCTATTGAATAAGGATTTCGCATGCAAGTGCAATAATCCCCCCCACTCTGTGTCTCTGTCTCTCGGGTCGATTCTAAAAATGTATTAGATCTCTACTAGACCTCAACAAGTTACGATATGGATAATTTAAAGATATTTGTAAGATATATATGTCAAATTTGACGTTTCCGCGATTCTGGAGGCCCTCTTGAACGATTTCGACAAGTTATGACTTAGATATCCAAGTCACATCTAGTCGATATCTAATGTAAATCTAGTTGATCTCTATATCGTTACTAGATCTTGTGATTATCTCGTTTCCCGAATACGCGTGTTTGTCTGTCTGTCTGTGTTGGCTCCCTGACAGTGCGGGGTTGCGAACTGCATCGCAGCCATAACTGTGTGGTTTTAATTTTAAGATATGTATATTTTATAATAATATGTATGCTAGTTTTAAGGTGGGCCAATGGGCCAATTGTTGCCTGAAAAAATATATTTTCATTTCAATAATGCTGATTTGGTTAAATGTATTGTACCGACTTATTACCAACACATAATTTGCTATCATGCAACTTAAAATGTGGTAATTTGAGTTAAAAGGACCTTTTAAATTTAAAACTTAAGAAATTGTTTTCTAAAATCAAATACCAGGTATCCCTTTGACGGTATATAAAACCACTTTGTAGAATAGGAATGCGGCAGTAGATTCCCCGGACCTTACTATTACTAGGTAATGCATCCGTTTAGTTTTCATGATAGCTCGTACACGAATATGTACATATACACGCCCATGCAAAACCAACAAAACAAAAGCAAACATAATAAAGGTTGATAAACGTACGTCTCATTCTCGTATTATTTACCATCGCCGACACGGACTAGCTATTAATGAACCTTATTGCGAAGAGATAGGGTCTAGTAATGGTAAGCCGGTGTTGGTAGTAGTACAAAGGGCGCAGAACAAGTAGCACACAATGGGACACCGTGTCAGACGCCGTGCTGCTGGTATGGCAGTTCTCGGTGATAACCATCATATACGGCAATATTCTCATTACTAACCGAGCGCTACGGACGCGTCAATATAAGTAGTTAAAGACGGGTTCACCATTAAAAAAAAAATTGATTTAAACCAAAGCAGGCGTAGCTCACTCCGCGATTTCGTCGCTTTGCTACAGGTAGCTAAAAGTACATCCGTTCGACCCCAATTTTGGGCTCTGCCATAAGCCGCGCGTGGCGCTGTCGCCACCTAGCGGCCATATCTGTGCTGATCGTGACAGACGCGTTTTATTAGAGAGTGAGTCTTCTGTACCTAGTACTATTATTTATTATGTGACCAAAGGTTGTATAACGGTTGTATAGCATAACGGCATAACATAACCAAAACCTACCCTTGGTAAGTACAGAAAGTACGAACATTCGCTTTGTTACGGAACAGAGCAGAATTCCATAGCCAATCACATTCATACCCGTTACCGGTCTTCTAAATTAGCCAAAGTAGAATGGGTTTCTCTAGCATCCGTGACCCTGTCTATACAAATATATTATTATGTAGTCCAAAAAACCTATTAACAATAAGGAAAAAGAATATGAACAGACACAAACATAGTCATAAAAATGTGTATGATTAAAAAGTAAAAATCATAAAAAAAATCTATAACTGAAAATGTAGCTCTCTTAAGAAGGCTTAAAAAGCGAAAAAGCAGTTAAAGTCCGTCTAAGCTAACTGTGCATCAACTTAAACAAAACAAAGTAAGGTTTAAGTATAAAATATTGTTTATACTGGTACGTCTGAAGCGATTGCTCTGTGCGAGTACCTAAGTGATGAGCAACCCGCAACCTCGGCTCCTAGCTGGAAAGCGAGTCGGTATGTAAATCACCACGTTATCGTATCATGTTGCACATACTTAATTAGTTAGATTGTTGCCAGTCCGATTGCTAGTGCCGTACTTTACTACCTATCGATGTCGATATTTTAGGACCTGTTATTGCAGTTATATCGCGTGGTTAAAGCATGTTACGTTAAGATTAGATTGCACAGTTTTAGTATAAATGTGATTGTGGATTTAAAACAAGGTAGGTACTTTTAGTTATTTTATCCGAGACGTTTATTTCGTTTCGTTCATTTTAAAGCGTAGTATGGACTTTTAACAGAGTTTTAGATTTACTGTTTAAATATATACGATTGTAAAGAAACGATACATTATATATTTGCTTATGTCATCTTTTACGTACGTTTATGTCGTGCGGGATGGGGGTGGGACGTGGGACGCTGTCCTTTGGCGAAGTTCACTGATGAAATTGGTTGCCTTATTTAGCCTTAAACTAATTATCCCGTTGTAGCTATTATAGCGTTATAATTATTTTATCACACACTACAGCACAGGAAGGCCTGGAAACAGTTTAAATCACCCGATTCTCAGCATAAAGATGAACTTAACGACCGTGCAAACCATAATTTGTTATTAACTTACTAGATTTATCTTTATTCTATAGCTATAAATTCTTTCATTTAAACAATAACTTAAACAGACTTTTAACTAGAAATACTGATACTATCTTTATCCTATTGTTAATCACAAGTTACTTCGTTTACTAATCTTCTACATTTAATTAAATCGCGCAAATTACCCTGTCTTTCATTATTGAACTTAATCGGTATACTAACTAACTTAAAGACAACTTTATCATCACTTTCCTGGCATATTAAATATATTACATTACATGATGTAATTTACATCATTAGCCAAAAGCTTCCAATGGCAACCATCGACACACACTAATATGATTTACGACAGTTTAAATTAGATTAAGTACTTACCCATGGGTCATGGGTTATGGGTGCCCCATGAGTCGAACCGGAGATCCGGCAGACCTCGTCGGCGATGGCGGGATAACTTAGACTCCTTTTTGAGAGACTGGCCAGATGTAGCTCAAAATCGGGAGGAATGGAAGAAGAGGGGGGAGGCCTTTGCCCAGCAGTGGGACACAATGGGCTCGTAATAATAATAATAAGTACTTACATACCTAGAAGTCGATAGAAAATCCACAGAAACAGGCCATTAAAATTATCGATATCGACAGACGAACTGTTCAATCCTTAGCGCATTTCGTCGAGACAAAGCCCCTATTGGCGGTGTGTCGTCGGATATTTTTTTTCTCTTATCCTCTAACTTCCTCAGTGAAAGGATGCGCCGCATTCTATGCTTTTATTTGCTTTCCACTCTTTTTATTTGTTTTCGTCGGGCTGGGGTTATTTATTTGTCGTCAGTTGTTGTCAAGGTAACTTAAGTTAGGTAATCTGTCAGAGATGTTTTTATTTTAACTAAATACCGTAAAGTCGGATCGCGATTTTAGTAGGTAGGTACCTACATTCAGACGAGTACCTACATAACCCCATATGGATCTAGGCATTTTTATGTCGTGTTTCACTTGGGTCTGGTTTTCTAAAATCGAGCACATGTCGTTTACAAGAGCAAAGACGAAGCGTAATTTTATTTATTGAAGGAATGACTCATATATGAATATATAGCAAATAAATGCAGAATGAGAGATACATTAAAATCATGGGGTATTAAAATATACGCTATAACTATAATCTATGCAAGAATCACTGCCGTATTCGAACTTCAAGATAGGTATTCACAAGAGACGACACGTACTAGATCCATTCTGGATACGTTATAGTTTAGATATCAATAGTTCTCTTTTGCAGCGCAATTCGGGCAACCAATGTCACTTTTACGTTAGATAAAGTAAGATATATGTATATTAGATGTGAATGGGATCTCCAAGTCATATCCTGTGGAAATCGTTCAAGAGTATCTCCAGAATCGCGCAAATGTCAAATTTGACAGGTTAGATTTTGATTTTAGATTCTATTTGACGTATCGTTATCGTATCTTGGTGATGTCTAAAAGATATCTAATAGATGTCTATTTCAAAATCCGAATCGGGCCCTCAGTCTGCGGGTCCGATATACTTAAGTATTCCTCTTTGTTTGGAGTTGAAATGCTTTTGACACGATACTCAATAGGCGCGATAACCCGTGTAGAGGCACAATAGACCCATTTTTAGGGTTCCGTACCCAAAGGGTAAAACGGGACCCTATTACTAAGACTTCGCTGTCCGTCCGTCCGTCCGTCCGTCCGTCCGTCCGTCTGTCACCAGGCTGTATCTCACGAACCGTGATAGCTAGACAGTTGAAATTTTCACAGATGATGTATTTCAGTTGCCGCTATAACAACGAATACTAAAAACAGAATAAAATAAAGATTTAAGTGGGGCTCCCTTACAACAAACGTGATTTTTGACCGAAGTTAAGCAACGTCGGGCGGGGTCAGTAGTTTTGCATTATGGTACGGAACCCTTCGTGCGCGAGTCCGACTCGCACTTGCCCGGTTTTTTTACAAAAGGTTAACTTGTAGTCTTGATGTTCATATTTTATGCATTCAATACGTACATATCTACCTTTTCTTTTTAACCGACTTCCAAATCTCAAAGAAGGAGGTTATCAATTCGGTTGTATGTTTTTTTTTATTTTATTTTTTTATTTTTTTTTATGTTTGTTACTCCATATCTCCGTCATTACTAGATCTATTTTGAAAATTCTTTTTTTGATTGAATGTATATGCATACAGATTGGTCCCGTTTTTGTCAAAACCCAGTTCTGATGATGGGATCCATGAGGAATCGAGGGAACTCCTCAAATCTTAAAGGCATACATATAGTGATTTTTGGGTTTTTATCAACAAATCAAGCATATACACCCAAAAAAGTGACATTTGATGAAGTGGAACTGCTGATGATGATCAGAACGGAACTCTTTAACGACGCATAGTTCACGGTTGGCGATTTGTCCTCTTCGTTATGTTTGTTAAGCAAGTTAAGTTTTTAAGCCACATTTTTGTCAAGCTCGAGTTCTGATGATGGGATCCATGAGGAATCAAGGGAACTCCTCAAATCTTAAAGGCATGCGTATAGAGATTTTTGTATTTACATCAGAAAATCAAGCATTTTCATTAAAAACTGTTGCATTTGATGAAGTGGAACTGCTGATGATGATCAGAACAGAACTCTTCAACGACGCATAGTTCACGGTTGGCGATTTGTCCTCGTAGTTATGTTTGTTAAGCAAGTTAAGTTTTTAAGCCACATTTTTGTCAAGCTCGAGTTCTGATGATGGGATCCATGAGGAATCAAGGGAACTCCTCAAATCTTAAAGGCATGCGTATAGAGATTTTTGTATTTACATTAGAAAATCAAGCATTTTCATTAAAAACTGTTGCATTTGATGAAGTGGAACTGCTGATGATGATCAGAACAGAACTCTTAAACGACGCATAGTTCACGTTTGGCGATTTTTCCTTTTCGTTATGTTCGTTAAGCAAGTTAAGTTTTTAAGCCACATTTTTGTCAAGCTCGAGTTCTGATGATGGGATCCATAAGGAATCAAGGGAACTCCTCAAATATTAAAGGCATACGTATAGATTTTTTTGTATTTTCATCATAAAATCAAGCATTAACATGAAAAACTGTCGCATTTGATGAAGTGGAACTGCTGATGATGACCAGAACAGAACTCTTCAATGACGCATGGTACACGTTTGGTGATTACGAATTTCGATTTTGACTTGGACTGGGACCCGGACTCGGACTCACTCATTCCCGGATCCGGTTCGGACCCGGATCCGGTTTGGACCCGGACCTGAACTCGGACCCGGATTCGGACTTGGACTCGGACCCGGACTCGGACCCGGTCTCGGATCCGGACACGGACCCGGACTCGGACCCGGACTCGGACCCGGACCCGGACTCGGACCCGGACTCGGACCCGGACTCGGACCCGGACCTTGATCCAGAAAACCACTATGATACCTTAACTAAATAAACAACTATGATTACCTGCCATAAAATTAATGTAGGTATAAAGTACGATGATGCCAATCTTACTAGCCCCTCCCGCTTAAACCCCCGTACGCCGCACGGCATGCGCCATTAAGTGGGTTAGGTTAGGTTTGAACTGCGATCCTCACAGAACCGAACAAGGATTAGGTTAGGTTAGAACTGCGAGCCTTACAGAAACGAAATGCTACTTGAAAAGTGGGTTTGATTAGGTTCGAACTGCGATCCGCACAGAACCGAACTGCTATCTGAGGAGTGGGTTAGGTTAGGCTAGAACTACGACCCTCATGGCTCCTCTTCACGATGGGCCAACGCCGGCCACTCCAAGGGACGCATTTATGCGTTAGAGGGAGCAAGTGATATTGCTATCTCATTTTACCGCATGGCTGCGTCCCTTGGAGTGGCCGGCGTTGGCCCATCCTGTAGAGGAGCCATTATACAGAAGCGAAATGCTAGTGGAAAAGTGGGTGGTTTTACCTCCTTTTCTACATAGTGTACCATCTACAGTAATCTTTCATCGGCCCCCATGGAAGTCGGTTTTTTTTTCTTAAAAATTATTAGACATAAGATGGCGATAAAGCAAAAGTATTTCATAGGGCTAATCTTAAAATTATACTTGACACCGAACTTTGTTTAAATAGCTCTTAAGGTTATGCTTAATGATTCTGACTAGGTAAATATAAATTATTCACTAGTAAATAGGAAAAGCATCTATAAATATGTTTATCGATATAGGAACTTCCTGCCTGTCATTTACAAAACATCCTCCAGACTTAGCATAGTCGCGCTACTCCCTCTGCCACGCATACGGTAATTTTACTCCATGTTCGAGTCGAAAGTGTCTTTGTGTGACGTCCGTGTCTGTGAACGGGCCAATCACGGCACGGGACTTCGCTCACCTCGTCCCGCGCACCCCCGGATTTTTGGCATCCTCTAACCTCGGTCTAGAGCAGCGGTCGGCAACCGTTACTCGTAGCAGCCAAGGGCCACATAGTAGTTAACGGAGGTGACGCGGGCCGTACTTTGTTAATATTGATGACTTTAAGAGACATTGTCGTTTGTCACTATTACATACAAAATAGCCAAGGCGGCACTCGGGCCGCAAGTGTCAGGTTCACGAGCCGCATGCGGCCCGCAGGCCGCAGGTTGCCGACCGCAGAGGATTCCTAGTAGGTACAGAAGATCATTGTTCATTCGTTTTGACGACTGTTAAACAGGTAGGTACAGTCACCATCAGATATATCGGAGCGGCTAAGGCGCTCACAAATATCTGAACACGCCTCTATTGTCAGAGCGTCATAGTGCGTGTTCAGATATTGTGAACACCTTGGCCGCTCCGATATATCTGATGACCTACAGTCCTATAATTAGTAGTCTGTTCATACTGTTTCCCACGACGGACGACACGGAATAAAAAGATGCTAGGCTGGATATTTACTTGAAGGGCGGGTTTTAATACTTATATAATTGCTATAATTCAGACCTGTATATATTTAGTACTTTAATGGCTGTGAGAAATTTTCATGGTTTCTGTTTCTTTAACCCTCTCTGCTTTGGTCATAATCTATACTTCTATACTTATTATTTAATATATCCATGCTAATATTATAAATGCGAAAGTATGTCTGTCTGTCTGACGAAGTCGCGGGTAAAAGCTAGTCAACATATATATGTTTTTTTTTTGAAGGAAATATAATTACATTTATCTGACATGTGCTTGATCTTTGTTATGTTACTTATGTCCCAAGAGGTTATTTAATAGAAATACTTTAAATGGCCCAAGTAGACTTATTTATTAATCAAATAATTCCAGCTTCAGAGAAGCTTTCGCTCTATTAATAATATAGGTACCTACTAGGATACAAGATTCTGCTAAATCGCTCATCCAATAGGTGTAATCTAGTTTTGCATGGTGTAATGTAGTATTGTACACAGTGGCGTAGCTAGCATGGGTGGCACCCGGTGCGGAAATTGCGGGTGTCACCCCAAAATTCAATCAAAATTGTAAAATATATTTAAAAAGAGTAATTGTAATTTATGTTAAATAGCTCAGGATTTACTCCATCGCTTTCATTTTACATGATTTTACGAATTTTTATAGGTGGCACTACTAATGCTCACGGTCGGGTGTCACCCCTAGTAACTGTACCTAAACTTCGGTAAATTTTATAACAGATGTATTAAAGAGACCGATAATTCAACATTTGCCAAAACTATTATGACTAATGTATTATAATTAATTGGGTTAATACTTTGGTAACCTTTCAATGTTTACAGAAAATTTGTTTTGGTTAAAATATTAAATTTATTTGTTTAATTGTTAACTTGGTTTATTTATTTTATTCGATATTTCACTATTCCTCTCAAGGTCTACATTAAGTTTACTTTAATGTGTATTTATACGTAGGTACTCTCAAAATACCTCTTAAAATTCAGGCATAAGTTGTAAATTTTCACGTTAATCCTCTGGCAATAATTCACAAGAAAGGTCAAAATATCAGACAGTTCATTGCGTCAAAAACATATAACTACAACATCATAAACATAATGAAGACCATAAAATCGCCCGTTACAATAACTGGCCATATAAAATTAGTCTCTATTGAATTAATACCAGCTCAAATGTTATATCCTCTTATGCCAATAAAATCGGGAATCTCAGACAGGCCCTGAGATATAAACGTCCTGGGATGAGGTATAAACGTCCTTCGAGAATTTATGATAGCGTCGACCGAGCATTCGCGGGTTAAGTCTATAAAAAGTTATTGTCAGGTCTTTTATAAAGGCTGGACTTATTAGGGCCGATCAAGGCATTCCGATGTCGATGAAGACAGCCTACGCCGATGGATCTATTGGTCCCGTCAGTCTAGAACTAACTATGGTTTATGGACTTTGACAACTTCGTTAACAAGAAACGATCAACAGCTGTTACTAAGTGTTTAATACTTGGCCCTAGACAATGTTTAAGGCAGAATAGGCAGACTTATTTATTCACAGAAATGCTATTTTGCTGTCCAATATCTCCCAAAAGCTTTTAAAATCAACTTTAGCGTATTTTTGCGTTTATTGCGTTACAGTTTATTTTTGCGTGCTGTCTTGCAACGGTTTTTAATTTTTATGTGTTATTGCGTAGGTACAGATATTTTTAAAATATTCTTACTTATGTTTTTTCCATTGTCGAAGGCAAAAGAAATAAAGAACGGGCCAACGGAAATTTATGATGAACTTTAGCTTATAATAGCGCTTTGTTTCAATGATTTGTATGCGCTTCGGTACTTAAAACTGATTACTTAATTGCTTTTAGTACTTTTCTGATCTACTGCGTACTTACACACACTTATAGACTATTAAATTTTTGAATGTAATAACTATTACGAAAGCTACCTGTTGTAAACGACTAATAGATTAGCTATAGCGCGTTTGTATTGAGCAACATAATTGTTCATAGATTAGGCCATAACTTTAAAAGGTTATCGATGAATTTAATGTGGGTTTGTCTACTTTACACTAACCGAAATATCTTAATAGAAAGTAATTTAATTTGTTACTAGAGTACTTTATACAATCTATAGTCTCACTTTGTACTGTCAAAGTCACAAACAAATCTATCGGACCTATCGGTCGATACCTGCCCGTTTGCTGTCAAGTCAAGGTTAAGAAAAAAACCTGAGATCTAATTAGCAGCAACAACCGAAGAAGCGAAACCTTGTATGCCTTTCGATATCCGTGTCGCTTCTTTACTTAAAACAGGACAAATAAACAATACAATCTACATGTAATGGTTTTTGTGTAAATTAAGATTGCATTAGGTATTAATGAGATAGTCATCAAATAAGTATGTGTATTCATAAATTTACAACTCTTTTCTAATGACTATTCTTGAAGCTTTGGTATTTTATTTCAGGACACCCAAGCCGCCGCGGCAGCCCTCACGTCTCTCGGACACGTGTACACGGCCATCGGCGACTACCCCAACGCGCTGGCCAGCCACAAGCAATGCGTCCAGCTGGTGAAGCAGATGGGGGACCGACTGCAGGAGGCCAGAGAGATCGGGAATGTCGGGGCCGTGTATCTGGCTATGGGGGAGTTTGATTCTGCGGTGGATTGCCATACGCAGCATTTGAGGCTGGCGAGGAGACTTGGTGACCAGGTAAGATATATTACTGTTGTTGTCCCTCGGACACGTGTACATTGCCATCGGCGACTACCCCAACGCGCTGGCCAGCCACAAGCAATGCGTCCAGCTGGTGAAGCAGATGGGGGACCGACTGCAGGAGGCCAGAGAGATCGGGAATGTCGGGGCCGTGTACCTGGCTATGGGAGAGTTCGATTCTGCGGTGGATTGCCATACGCAGCATTTGAGGCTGGCGAGGAGACTTGGTGACCAGGTAAGATATATTACTGTTGTTGTCTCTTGGACACGTGTACATAGCCATCGGCGACTACCCCAACGCGCTGGCCAGCCACAAGCAATGCGTCCAGCTGGTGAAGCAGATGGGGGACCGACTGCAGGAGGCCAGGGAGATCGGGAATGTCGGGGCCGTGTACCTGGCTATGGGAGAGTTCGATTCTGCGGTGGATTGCCATACGCAGCATTTGAGGCTGGCGAGGAGACTTGGTGACCAGGTAAGATATATTACTGTTGTTGTTGTCCTTTGTATCTATGTATTGAAGAGATTTGTGTGCTATAGACGGAAAGAGTAGGTATGTTGTTGAGGACAGTTTTGTTATTTCTTTATTCTAACGTGCATAATCAAAACTTTTTCCACACATGCAGGTTGAAGAAGCAAGGGCATACTCTAACCTAGGATCCTCATACCACTACAGACGGAACTTCGCTCAAGCCATCGCCTACCATGAGAACGTGTTGCGGATCGCTCAGCACCTAGGAGACAGAGCTATTGAGGCCAGAGCCTACGCTGGCTTAGGACATGCGGCCAGGTATCTACATTATACTAAATAGTTTTTATTTGAATACCACGTCGATAGTATCAAAGGACGTCTTCAACTCGGGTTACGTGTGCGTTGACGTCGATTAAAAACCTATAATATGTAAACTCCTGTTTTAAAGTCCGTCGAGAAAACTACTACATGGGAGCTCATTCCACACTTCCACAGCCATTCATTATTAACGAGCTTACTTGTATTTAGTAAATAGTGAAATAACCAATGCAACCATGCAATTGTCGCTTTAGTAACTGTCGGTCTATAATTTAAGTACTCATTTACATTACAGATGTGGAGGAGATTACGCTCAAGCCAAGAAATGGCATGAAAGGCAGCTAGATGTTGCGCTGGCTGCTAGAGATAAGGTATACGAATACATATTATATAATTAAGTATTAAAATTCACGCATATCCTTTTATATTATTCGGGGTTTCATAATTTTGTTCCAAATGCTACATGCTTTTACTTTACTATCTACCCAAATATTGTCTAAAAGATATCGCTTTTCAGTGGTAATTATATTATTCTGTGGAATTGCATTGTTATTGCTATTTTACTTTTATGGTGCAATAATTTTCACAGGTTGGGGAAGGCCGAGCATGTTCTAACTTGGGCATTGTGTACCAGCTGTTGGGTGAACATGACGCCGCACTAAAATTACACCAGGCACATCTATCAATAGCTAGGCAATTGCAGGTATATATGAATATTTAGGAATTTCTTTTATATCTTATTTTCTATCATTTCTGGTACTGATAATGAATAATGCCAAAACGAATTAAACACATACATGGCGTGGTTTAGTTTCAGAATACATTTAATTTTTTTTCTACAGTACAGTAAGCTTTAGGGAACAAAATACCCTTTCTCCATAATACACCAACTGTATAAATTAAGGAATGCAAATCGGTTATTTTTTGTATGGAAATAACCGCGGTTTTGGTTAAAAACCGATTATTTCCATACAAAAAATAACCGATTTGTATTCCCTAGTATAAATGTAGGTACTAAAGTCCAAAATTTGCTAATAAAATTTAAAATGTAGGAAATAGAGTTAATTTTGTTTTGTTTAAAAATTGGACGAAAAGCCTTAGGCCCACTTGCAACATTCCACTAACCCAGGGTTAACCGGTTAAACCTGGAGTTACCATGGTTACCAGTGCAATTTGGCACTAGGATAACGGTTTAACGCATAAATCCGGTTAGTGGGATGGCAGGTATAGGTGGCTAAAGGTACCTATAACGTAAATTGGCTCAATCTTGTGATTTCTCAGGATAAAGCAGGCATGGGCCGCGCCTACGGCAACATCGGAAACGCCTACTCAGCAGCTGGCTTCTACGAGCAAGCCATCAAGTACCACAAGCAGGAGCTGACGATCTCCAAGGAAGTCCATGATAGGAGCTCCGAGGCGTCGACTCATGGGAACTTGGCTGTGGCGTACCAGGCCCTCGGGGCGCATGATATGGCCTTGTTTCATTACAGAGCGCATTTAGGTAAGGAAAGTTAGGACATAAGTTCCATGGATTTTTGAACTGAAGAAGCGGTGTGTATCACGCTGTGCACATAATGCGAAAGTGTGGGGGCCAAGGCAGTAAATCTTTAGATTATAAGAATTAAAAATAAAAACATATTTTGTTGTAATTATTTTATTAAGATAACCGACAATCACCATGTATATAATCTGCTATAAATTACACAAATACTAGACCACGGTCTCCGGAAATGACTACTCAGAAGAGTCAGGTGAAGTTGCGATGATGTATGACGAATGACAAATGACCTACGTTCGTTCGGCAGGGTTAAATAGTGACGATTCAAATATCTTTTCAAGACCCTGCCTATTTTAATTTGTTTCTTGCAGAAGTTTACCAAACCGTATAAATTACAGGCATCGCCCGCGAACTAAAAGACGCAGCAGGCGAAGCGTGCGCGCTTCTCAATCTGGGCAACTGTCTGTCCTCTCGGGGCGAGTTCGCCCAAGCCGTCCCGTACTACGAGCAGCACCTCATGCTGTCCCAGGAGCTGGGCGATGTCACCGCGGAGGCCAAGGCTTGCCATTTTCTTGGCTACGCGCATTACTGTCTGGGGAATTATAGAGAGGCTGTTAGGTAAGTAATATTCAGAAAGCTTTGATATATAAATGTCGAATTTACACCACATAATGCATAGGTACCTACTTACGAAAACCAGTAGTAACTAATGGCATTTATGATTTACAGGCACAATAAAATGTCCTTTCTATTCCATTCTGGATACAATGTACATGACACATGACATACACTAGAATTCTTCTAATTGGAAAGTTAGACCTGTTATGTTTACTCCACGTATTTTTATGCAAAAGAAATTCAAATACCAAAACTTCTGTATGGACGTTGCTCGCTTGTTTCGCTCTCCGTATTTAATTATTTACCTAATTACTTATTCCTTTCTTGCAGATATTACGACCAAGACCTCTCACTAGCCAAAGATCTTCAAGACAAAATGAACATGGGCAGAGCATACTGCAACCTCGGCCTAGCCCATCTCGCCCTAGGCAACTTAGAGACCGCGTTGGAATGCCAAAAGTATTTCCTTGCCATCGCGCATATGACCCAGCATTTGCAGGGGAAGTTCAGGGCATTGGGGAACATCGGGGATGTGTTAATTAAGATGGGGGACGTTGAAGAGGCTGTTAAGATGTATCAGAGGCAGCTTGGGTTCGCGAGGCAGGCGAGGGATCGGTCTTTGGAGGCGGCGGCTTGCGGAGCTCTTGGGCTGGCTAGAAGGCTGCAAAGGAGGCTTGATGCGGCGTTGGGACATCATACACAGGTGCAAATGTTACTTTAAAACTTTACTTCACTTCCATAGACAACATTTATCAGTAAAACTGTGCTGTATAGTTAACGTAGCGTGTAATTCAAAGTTTCTTCATTTTCATTATTAATTAGTCACAATTTCATTAATTTTCTTGTCGTTTTGGTACGTGACGACAATATCCTTCTTCTCAATCAGTTTTTTTTTGTTCTCCTTTTGCTTTGCTGTCATGTTCTATATGACCAACAAAGTCTTTCTTTGTCGTCGTTCAAAACGGTTTTTAGTAGAATAATAATCATGCTTTGACTTACCACAGGAACTAACTCTTCGCCAAGAAGCCGGTGACTCGGCAGGCGAAGCCCGAGCCCACTCCCACTTAGGAGCTGTCCACATGGCTCTAGGCCACTACTCGCACGCAGCAAGATGCTACAGGGAACAGCTGGAGAGGGCTCAGGAGCTGCAGGACTGTGCTCTGGAAGCGCAGGCTTACGGCAACTTGGGCATTGCGAAGCTTAACATGGGTCATTATGAGGATGCCATTGGATATTTAGAACAGGTAATATTCTTTAAGTAAATTAAGAGTAACTCTCAATGCAGACCATTTGGTTTTTCAATTCTCATAGTTGAGGAAAGCAATGATTCGTCACTTGGTTTTCTAGCCCTCATGATCGTGGTAGGCAGTGATTTGTTTGGTTCTTTAACAACGGTTTGAAGATTCGAAAATTACGAATAATTAATTGGTTTTGCGCGTTTGCTTAATGAATAAGTCAAGAGCCGTCATCAGTGCCATGCCTGCAGAACAGATATCGTGACAGCTTTTATGATTGATTTGTAGTTCGTTTATCCGGAAACCATTTAGTTGGCTTGGTAACTTTGGGTTCTCTGGAGACCTATTTCTTTTACACTTTCATTTTTCTTACAGCAACTGGCCATCCTAGAACGAGTGAACACCCCAACCTGCCAACTAGACAAGGCCCGAGCGCTAGGCTCTCTCGGCGACTGCTACGACGCCCTTGGCGACCCGGACGAGGCGGCCAAGTATCATGAGCAGCACTTGACTGCTGCTTTAAAGTTGGACAACTCGCGGGAACAGGAAAGGGCTTATAGAGGCTTGGGGCTTAGTCACAAGTAAGTAATAATGGGTACAAATTTTACATAATGCTTTTTTGTCTGACTTCCCACCACCACCAGCGCTAATGCTACCTATTTTCAAACGCGTGAAAAACCCCATTGTCGGAAGAAACAACAACTTACACTTTTCGATTAGAACAAATGTAATAGCCGTAATACACTACCGCACCGCACCGGGTTCTGTGCGGTGCGGTAGTGTATTAAGCCCTTAATTCTTATTCGTACCTAAGCAATAATAAAAGTAGGTACTCGTTCAATAATAGCGTACGAGTACCTTAGCGTAGGTTCTGCCTCCTTCCTTCGCATACAAGTGGTTCAGTTTCTCATGTCTACAATTTTATTATAAAGACATTCATAAAAAATCCCATCATATAGTCTTTGGGAATTATAAAACTGACTATTCATTAATCCCCGTTTTCATGAACATTTCCTCTAGTCTATTGTACTCAGTGCTATATTTGTCTACCGTTCTTCTTCAATTCTCATCTACTCAAAGGTTAACTGGAAGAAATCCCTTAAAGGGATAAGTTCGCCTTTGTACTGCCTATCCTGTGCCATAAATTTGTGTTTTGTGTTTTGTACAATAAAGAGTTTATACATACATACAATACATTTCAGGTCGGTCGGTAATCTCCAGCAAGCGCTAGTCTGCCTAGAAAAGCGCCTGGTGGTGTCCCACGAGCTGGGAATGCCTGAGGCTAAAGCACAGGCGTACGGCGAGTTGGGCGCGTTGCATATCGCTCTCAACAATCTGGAGCAGGCCGTTTCGTGCTTGGAGCACCAGAAGAACATTGCCAAGTAAGCTTTTATTAGGTATATCTTTAGGTATATCTTTATTTCACATCGGTGACAGGTGCGACGAATTGTAAAATCACTATTACTGACGTCACAGGCATCCATGGGCTACGATTACCACTTACCATCGGGCGGGCCGTATTCCTGTTTGCCACCATCATTGTATTATTTAAAGAAAAACAGATATTTCTCCTGCGAAGTTTCTGACAATTGTCAAAGATTTAGAAGAATTGTAAGTAATTCTTGACAGGTAATGAGTTAGTTATATTATGTCGGAATTTCGTGACAATTGTAGTGTTTCTTGTGACAATTGTCATAAACTTAGCAAGAGAAATATCTGTTTTTTTCCGATATCATAAAGTTTTTTACAATGATGGTGGCAAACAGGAATACGGCCCGCCCGATGGTAAGCGGTAACATTAGTTCATGGATGCCTGTGACGTCAGCAACAGTGATTTTATAATTCGTCGCACCTGTCACGTTGGTGAAACAGGGGCCAGGGGGCGTGGCCTAGGGACTAACTTGTATGGCGGTGAACGCACATGTGCATCGGGGACAGTGAATGTGTTAAATTGGTGTTTTTATGATTACAGGGAGCTGAACAACCAAATAATGGAAGCCGAAGCGTGCCACTCGCTGGGCGTGGCACAGCACGCATTAGGCGACCACGCTGCTGCCGTTCGCCACCACCGGGCCGAGCTGGAACTGGCTCATAGACTAGGACTCACGCATCTGCAGGTACAGTACCTTTCTATTATGAAATGGGCAAACTTAAAAACACTTGGGAGACCATTGTTACCGACATGTTGCTAGGCAGAGTGATGGCAGGTGGACCAAAATGTTGACGTATTGGTGGCCGCTTTCAGATGAAAGAAGCGACTGGCGTCCGTTGGCTCGTTAGGTTCGCAGGGCACTTTTGGATGAGACTAACCCAGGACCGGGTTAAGTGGCCTACACGAAGAGAGGTCTATGCTCAGCAGTGGGCGACTGAAGGCTAGAATCATGATGATGATAATGTTACCGACAGATGTTAGAAGCTACTGGCTTCCTTGTGATCGGTCGGAAAGCTACTTCAAATAGATATACATGGTGTGTCTGACCATGGGGCTTTAAATCCAGGGCTTGATTTTACTCGCTAAACTGAGCTACTTTTACTATGGGACCAACCCTAAAATCGGGGATTTTTTTTTTTTGGCTTTTCCATAGAAAACGTCGACATCTGATCAGCCAAAATGTATGAAAAAGTTATTTTTTTTTTCGAGATTTCGGGGTTGGTGCCATAATAAAAGTAACTCAGTTTAGCGAGTAGAATCGAGCCCTGGATTTAAAGCCCCATGTTCAGACACACCCTGTATCTAGGTACCCATTGCAGTGCTACAGTAATACCATCGAGATTCTTTACTATAAGCGGGGCTTCCAGTCCTGATTTGTTTTTAATTTCTGCTATAAATACCATTTGTGTTCAGGCTCGAGCGTGCGGTGGACTGGGTGCGGCGCACGCTTCGATGGGCGCTCACGCGGAGGCCGCTCGTTGGCATGAGTCCAGACTTCGGCATGCCACTGCGGCAGGTACTTATAGATCTAATTGGTATTTAAAAATTGTTCTTGTTCTAAATATTGAAACGTAAGAAAGCGAATTATGCTTGAGATAAATATTTACCAGGATTTAGGACTTACTGTCAGCATTCCCCTTTAGCCTAATTTTATGGCAGCTCTGTTGAGACCTTCGTACTAAATTGGTGCCAATGATTGGTATACCTTCAGTGCATATCACGACCTTGTTACAGTTAACTCGTTGCTGCTCTTACTCAATTTATGGCTCCTCGACACGATGGGCCAGCGCCGACCACTCCAAGGGACGCAGCCGTGCGGTAGAATGAGATAGCAATATCACTTGCTCCCTCTAACGCATAAATGCGTCTCTTGGGGTGGCCGGCGTTGGCCCATCGTGTAGAGGAGCCAGCCATTAAACGTAACCGCTACAAGAAAATTTATTCAGAAACCTATGTTTCTATGTTTTACAGGAGACACGCGAGGCCGAGCTCAAGGGCTTGCAGATTTGGGACGAGCTCACCTCGCCATGGGAGCGTGCGGCAGTGCCGTCTCTTACTTGAGACAAGCGCTAGCAGCTACTGAAGGCTTAGCTGATGTTGATGAAGAGGTACGATAAACATAATACTTGGTTTTAGTGTTATTTAACATTTTGACGCAAAATTCACCTTACGAAATAACTTCGACATAAAGTTGCATGTAAAAATTGGCCTTTAGATAAGTGCATTACGATTCACATACATACACATAACCACGCCTATTTCCCGGAGGGATAGGCAGAGACCACGGATTTCCACTTGCTACGATCCTGACATACCTCTTTCACTTCCTTCGCTTTCATAACATTCCTCATATACGCTCGCCGGTTTAGATTGCTCTTAACCTGGCCTTTCTGCAAGATTTCCCCGATCTGATCAGAGAAAGTCCGCCGAGGTCTACCTCTTCCAACTCCCACTTCTGCGGAAACGAAAACGTTAAGAAAACGTGAATAAAACGAACGTAATTTTCAGGCTCGAGTCCGCCACAGACTGGGCTTCGCACTGTGGGCTTCAGGCGAGCTAGAAGAAGCCAAAGAACAGCTGCACGCTGCCCTCCGGGTGCTCGAGTCGGGCAGCGACAAGCACAGGAGCAAGAAGATCACGGCGCTCTACACTTCCACGCAACACGCCTTGCAGCGGGTGCTTGTTGGTACGTCACTCGTAGTTTTATTTAGTTTTTGTTAATAAAAAATATGTTGACGACTTTGGAACTCCCGACGTAGTTCTGCGCCGTCAGTCAATCCTAGCCAGCTTGTTTCGTTGCGTTTGCTGAAGATTTTAATTTGGAAAAAGAAAAAAAATATATATTTTGTCCAACTCTGGGACAACAAGTGGACCCTGGTGCTAGGCCGGGAAAACGCTAGGTTGAAGAAGAGAAGATTTGGTCCAACTCTGGATCCTGGACGCCCTGGTGACTTTTTGCGTCGTATGTTATATGACATCTGTTTCAAATTGTGATTTTTATTTCGTCTTTAGAATTGGGACGTCACTCGGAGGCACTAGTCGTAGCGGAACGCGGCCGCTGCCGAGCGTTGGACACTGTCGGCGAGAAACAGAGCTCCTTGAACATTACCAACTTGGATCTGCATGCTGTGCAAAGGTAAAAATATTTACAAATTGCTCGCTGACAATGTTCTGTTAAATAGACTGTTGTATACTAATCGCTCCTCTCGTCAATGAGTTCTAGGTATACGAGTATCTATAGGTATAATACCTCTACTGCCTCTTTGCCATAGGCAGGCGTGGCTCACTCTGCGATTTCGTCGCTTTGCTACAGGTACATCCGTTCCACACTAAGTATGGTGGCTAGTCATAAGCCGCGCATGGCGCTGTCGCCACCTAGCGGCCGTATCTGTCCTGATCGTAGCAGACGCGTTTTGTTAGAGAGTGAGTCTTCTGTACCTAGTACTATTATTTATTCTGTGCTATAGGTGTCTACGTGTCATCATGTCCTGGACACCGATGACAGATTAATCCATGAAAGTTTCTCTTATTTTACAGAAGCCTCGCAGAAGAGGCCATCAAAAGCCCGGAGCCGTGGTGCCCGGCCAACATCGACCAACTCCTGGAGGTGGTAAACAAGCAAAAGGCCCCCGTCTTGTACTACAGTCTGGCCGCCGGGCGGCTTTACGCATGGCTGCTTCAGCCGCATAAGGGTAGGGTATATACTCATGTTATCTTTACAGCATGTAAGTCAACTAAAAGGCAAACATTTTAATCCATAAAACTTTACATTAGAAAATCTTTACGTGTCCTTAATATATGAAAAATTAGGTCTTCTCGTTCAGCAATTTCAATTAACAAATACAGACGATTTGAAAACCTCTTCATTATTTTGAAGTCTACTATTAAAAAAGTACTTGCAAATGAATCATTCTTTTCCTTGTTTTTAGGTATTCTAAGATTTCATCAAATATCGCTGATCGAAGAAACCGAAGAAAGCGACAACAGTTTGCCTGACATCAGTCCTGACGATTTGCATATGAATACTGGTAAGTTATTTCGAGTAAGATTTCAAATATACTTATAGGAAATAAAATTATTGCTTTTCCCCAACAAGATCGGCCCCCACTCTGATAAAACACGCAAGTAACAGTTGAACTCAGGACGCATACCAGTACAGTCGGTGGCCTAAGTATCCACTTTTCTACATTGCATCCGATGGCGTCTTTATGAAGATTCTTGGGCAGGTATTTTGCCAGCAGTAGCCATTTTTTGGCTGAAATGATAAACGCCATTTCATTGCAGATCCAAGAAATAGTTTTAATTAGCATTTTTGTGTTTTACGAGTAGGTGGTGCCGGCAAACTTGAGCGATGTATAACGGAATGGTCGGCTTGGCTGAAGACGTCTGCCGAGCGTAGAAACGACAACGACGACCAATGGGAGCCCGAAGAGTTGCCTGCGGGAGGACTCGCCAGAATGGTAAAATTATTCTCTTTATTTATTTTTGGTCTTAAGTTAGGTTATTTATAATTTGAATATAAAAGTAAAATATAAAAACACTTACATAACAATAAAAAATACATATAAACACATTATAAAAAACCTAACCTAGGGTGCCGCCGGCAGCGGGGCAGGGCCCAAGCTGCCGGTGGTCAGGGCCGCAGAGTGAGGAACGGCGCGTATAGTACGTCGGTACTATACGCGCCGTGTCCAAAATTACCGCCTTCTGCATCTGACCCTTGATCCAGCCACCCAGCGAGAGTCTCTCTAGGTGTTGGTCGAGACTCTTCGCTATGAGACCGTAGAATTATTATTATTATTCTGCTTTATTCATTTAATGTCTTAGATTAGTTTATTCATAATATGAATATAAAAGTAAAATATAAAACACTTACAAAAAAATAAAAAATATCTACTTACATATAAAAAACCTAACCTAGGGTGCCACCGGCAGCGGGGCTTGGCCCAAGAGCCAGGAACATTGTTATTATTGATACAGTTGTTAAGTAACTTACTAATAAGTATTTCCTTTTACATTCTAATAGACTAGGAATCCTCTAGCTTAGAGCAATTGTTTCATGAAACCGATCCTGCCAGAAATACAGGGGTGCGGGGGACGAGGTGAGTGAGTCCCGTGCCGTAATTGGTCCGTTCAAAGACACGGGCGTCACACAAAGACACTTGACTCGAAAATGGAGTAAAACTACCGTATATTTGTGGCAGAGGGCGTAGCTCAGTCTGGAGGATGTCTTGTCTGTGCATTCTACTACCCGCCCATATACACACTATTAATATTTTTCAGGTGGCTCGCAATCATCTCCTGAACTCATCGAATTATTCACTGAGTTCGCTCTTCAGTGTGGGATCGGTCGGCGGATCCGTCGCTGGATCGGTTGCTAGTCTACAAGGATCTACTAGGTTTGTATCATTCCATTCTCCTCCTTCCTTCCTTTTTCCTTTCTTTTCTACTTCGTTCCTTTCTACTTCTGCGTATTAGTGCATCATTTGTTTTACTTTATTTTACGTCAGATCTCTATTAGAATGTAGTTATGGCTGATTATAGGTTTACCTTTATTTTGCCGTCAATTTTTCTGCAGATTTTCGTTTCACAGAAATTTTTTCAAGTAATTTCAAATCGCAAAATAATCTTTACATAGAATATTTACTTTAAATAATTTTAGTTCGGATTAGTTACGTTTCACCAAAAATATAAAAGATTCGTTTTGTTTCAAGAACAATTTGTTCATGTAATCTCATTTCACAGAATCATCGATCTGTAGAAAAGTCACTTCTTATAAATACGATTCACCAAAATTTAATACACAGAATAGTCATTTAGTCGATTTTTATATATTTAGTCGTTAATTTAACGCAATCTGCTTCTCTGGAAGGAATTCGTTTTTAGGGGTTGCCGTTCTAACTTAACCAACTTTTCTGGCAACAGTTCGTTTTCTTGGGGGTCGCAGTTCTAACCTAACCTAACCCACTTTTCGGGCAACAGTTCGTTTTCTTAGGGGTCGCAGTTCTAACCTAACCTAACCGACTTTTCTGGCAACAGTTCGTTTTCTTGGCGGTCGCAGTTCTAACCTAACCTAACCCACTTTTCTGGCAACAGTTCGTTTTCTTGGGGGTCGCAGTTCTAACCTAACCTAACCCACTTTCCTGGTAACAGTTCGTTTTCTTGGGGGCGCAGTTCTAACCTAACCTAACCCACTTTTCCAGCAAGGGTTCGTTTTCTTAGAAGTTGCAGCTCTAAAGTAACCTAAACTCCTTTTTTAGCAATTTAAATGAATACTACTAGTATGTGAAAGGTAATTTAGTAAAATAATAATTGTTGAAATTAATATTCTATGAACTGTAGTGTCACACAAATAAAATTCAATGAATAATAATTCTACAGTCAGTCTTTTATTTCATTAAAAAATCTTTGAATAAATATTCTGAATTTTAATCAAGTTACAAAATATGTTTCTTTGAAATGAATAATCGAAGAAACAGAATTAATTGTAATAAAAATCTGCGATTCGATTATTCTATGAATTATTTTCTGTATAACAAAATTCTGCAAAAAATTTGGCGGTAAAATAAGGGTACACCCTGATTATAGCTATAAGCCATTGTACATGTAAAGATTACCAGCTAGAAGATAGGCAGTCTAATTGCATTCAGAAGCGTAGGATCCTCCTAATGTGTCCGCAGGTTTTCAAAGTGAACTAGGTATTCTTGAGCATTTGACAGCTTTATGTAGTCTAGAAGTATTTACAATTATGATTTTATATTTAGGTCCAGTGTCCACGGGTCCCGCAAGAAGCAGCCATCTTGGCAAGGACCCGCTTGTCTGAACACCCTGTACCAGATGCTTCTGGCTCCCTTCGAAGATCTCTTGCCGGCGTCTTGCAATAATAACCACGGTATGTTTCCAGTTTCACAATTTATTCTGCATTATCTAATTCCTAAAAGATATAATTACTTTGGCGCCCCAACGTGGGGCCATTCCGTCACAATACTTTTTCTTTGCGCTTGCTCCAAAAAGCTGCGTCTGGGTTTTCCTCTTCCACGCTTGCGTCATATCCGCCCCTGCAGGATAGTTTTAAAGAAGTGGTCGTGTCGTATTAAGTGTCCAATTATTTTTCCGCGTCTATTTGCAATGGTTGTCAATGGTGTGTGGTGGTGTCGGAGCACAGAATAAATAATAGTACTAGGTACAGAAGACTCTCTAACAAAACGCGTCTGTTACGATCAGCACAGCTATGGCCGCCAGGTGGCGACAGCGCCACGCGCGGTTTATGGCTTTCCCCAAAATTGGGGTGGAATGGATGTACTTTTAGCTACCTGTAGCACAGCGACGAAATCGCGGAGTGAGCCACGCCTAGTCGGAGGTACAGTCACGGAATTTGAAGGTGTCACTTTTCTATTCTATGTAATGGCATTAAGGTTCAAAAGTGACAAACCTTCAAATTCCGTGATTGTACAACATAACGTTACCTACCTAATGATAGCTGCAATCAGTACTCACGTGAGCAACACGTAGCGCGGCAATTTTTTCAATCATCTCGCCGTTTATGGATTCAAAATTGCTTAAAATTGTCCTGCTTCATCTACTTGTAAATAATCCACAATTTTTTTCCAGCATCCCACGGCCGGCGCGGCTGCGGCGGGCGACGCGAGCTGGTGCTGGCGGTGGAGGGCGCGCTGTACGCGTGTCCGTGGGGCGCGCTGCGCGGCGCCGACGAGCCGCTGTGCGAGCGCTACGCGCTACTCGCGGCGCCCGCGCTGCGCCCGCTGCGCCACCACCGGCCCAGGGCGAGGCCCCACGAACGAGGTAACGACTGACCCCCTTATTCATAATCGCGCTACATACCTACCTCAATTAGCTAATAATCGTTTGTCTTTATCTGTCATTTTGACTTATGTATTTGAAAGAAAGAGATAAAACATAATTTAACTAAATCAGGCCCGTAAAGTTTTATGAATAAGGGGGTGATTGCTTACCCTCACCCTTATCAGCATAATCGTTGATCAGCTTATACATATAGGAGGCACGAGACGCAACATGGTCGACGAAAGCAATCAGACCATAAATGAAAACGTTCAAAATAGCGGCCATTGTCTTTCTAACTTTGTCCACGCGTTGAAATTGATGATCCTCAGGGTGGTATTCCGCCTGTCCAATGTCATTGCGTCTCACTCTCTCATTAAAGCATAATATGAGACGCAATACATATTTAACAAAGAAATTGGATAGGTGGAATATTATAGGTACCGACCCTTAATCTTAATTAAGATCATGAGATTTATGACATCATTATGGCTGCGTTATTGTTTCTCAACCTAACCGTTGTTATTTCTCCAGGTGCAACAGCCTCAACCTCCAACGCAGAAGCAGGCATGCGCTGCCTGGTAGTGGGCGGCCCACGCGTGGGCGGAGGCCGCTGGGCCGGCGTGCACGCGCAACTGAAGGAGGCCGAATTGGTCGCCGATATGCTGAGGGTCTCAGCTCTCACTGACTATCAGGTAAAGTGTCATACTATGGAACTTGCTAACTATGTAAACAAACCGCCATATTGAAATTGTCTCTGAATGATGAATTTACTAGTGACTTGTTTACGTAGATAGCAAGTTCCATATAATTCAAAATTCTTTTTTCAATTAAAACACGTGCAAATGATCAAAGGGATGGAGCCTCCCTGTAAGCAAAATAAATGCTTGTGTTGGGAGACACCGCTCTTCCTTACATAGAATGACATTAGTAAATTCATCATTCAGACCTTTTCAATATGGCAGTTTGTTTACATAGTTAGCAAGTTCCATAGAAAACACTTTATATGTCGATAATTTTGCAACCACTTGTCATTATCCTGTCTACCTGTCGTCATCAACAGGTTCATTACAAAAATATAAGAGTCTTCATCATCATCATATATTTAGAGTTAGACTCTTGTCGGTGGATCGATATCCATGGATGTCGGTCCTCTGCCTTCTTCTAGATAGCCTGATACGATACGACGTTGAATTTTTCCTTTACTTGATCTATGTACATTCATTCTCCTTCGTCTCCTTGCCTTAATTCTACACTATAATGATGTTTTTGATAAAGAGTCTTAATTAGAATAAATACCTTAACATTTACTTTTAACGACAATAAGCAGAAGGCTCATGTGCTGGCCCTCCCAATTCACCCATTCTTCTTTGCGCGTTGAAAATCCTTCTACCTTATCTCCTAACCTGGAATTAATAATTTGACATTGACACTTGTGCTCCTGTGCTGCTCAATACAGTTTACACACGTTCCCTTCGGTCAGTCATATCGTATTAATTATTAAACTAATGTATTTGATATTTATTTCTTCAACAGGCATCAAAAGAAGCTGTATTGGCACAACTGCCCCAGGCCGAGTGCGTACATTTCGCCACTCACGTCTGTTGGAAGACACCTGCTATTGTGCTGAGTCCAGGCGAAGTGGTGAGCAATTTTTTTAATGTTACTAAATCTAAATATTACACAGATTTTTTTGTTTGAACTGTGAGGATGTTTCCATTTTTATCGCCTGTCATTAATCCTGTCACTTTTGCACTTACATACTTGTTAGAACGTGACAGGCATGGTGACAGGTGATAACCGACCGTGCTACGCACGCTGGTATGTGAAGTTATGAAAATGGAAGAAGTTAACACTAAACAGATACCAATATAGAGGTTTAATGTCTAAATAAGTTACGATGTATTCTTTCTTTAGGTTGATTCTCAATCCAAACGTCTGTTGAACACAAGTGGCGGAGCAGCTGACACTTCTACCGAAAACGAAGAAGAAAGTAAGTAAAGATATTCACATACCCCCTTATTCATTAAACTTTACGGCCCTGATTTAGTTAAATTATGTTTTATCGCTTTCTTACAAATACATAAATCAAAATGACAGATAAAGACAAACGATTCATAGATAATTCAGGCCAATAACACCAATAGTGCATAGTATAAAATATGAAAAGTCGACGACTCCTAGATATTTTTGAAATTTTGCTGGGATAGTGGGAGTGGCTCTTTATTTAGATTAGAATAGAATAGAATAGAAAATAATTTATTTGAAACAACACATCTTAAAATTAATACAGACAAACATGTAACATAGGTTAGTGTAATTGGTTGTTTCAAAGAGGATACCACTCAGCATGTGTCGGAGCACTTAGTGCAACGACGCTGATTTTCAGTGGACCCTTGAACTTATAAAAATAATAAATTAAACAATACCAAAAAGAAATGCATAAAATAAAATAATAATGGCTGGATGCATAAAACAGAATTACAATTCTTTCATAAACAGGAACTTGTGGGAACAGAGATGATTATATAGCCACATTTTTACAGCATTACCTTTACTGAAGCGCTGGACAAACTATCACACCGTCGTTAAGAATAGCAAAAACAATTTTACAATTTTTTTTAAAAAAAGTACTACAATGATAATCATGAGAGATGTAGCATCGGCATTTAATTTTATAACATTTTTTGTAAATTCAGAATGTGTTTTTTGTACTTAATTTTAAATGTATGAACAGATGATGAATTGCGTATAGGTGGTGGTATATTGTTCCAGCATTTCGTGGCAGAGTACTTGAAACTGCCACGAAATGCTGATGTATTGTGCCGAGGACAAGCAAGACGACTAGCACCTCTGACATGACGTTGAGAAAATTGTAACTTAGCTATTAAATATTGGGGTGTTAAAGTCTTCACAATACCAAAAAGTAAACAAGCGAAATGCAGTGCGCGTCGTGACTCCATGTTCATTAAATCACTACTATTTAGGAAAGGTGTCACATGAGTTCTTGGTGGTATGTGAAAGCAGAATCGGGCACAAGCATTCTGCACGCGCTGTATTAGTTTCTTGGTTTGGGCCAACAAACAACCACCTATGACAGTATCGGCGTAGTTAAGTCTAGAGAGGATTAGAGATTCACATAAATAAATTCGAACATCGATACTTAAATATTTACGAATACGGTACAATATTGTGAGTCGGTAAAAACAGCTTCTGGACGTTTCTAAAACATGATTGTGAAATCTTAAATTACCATCCATAAGTACACCCAAGTTTCGAGCTTCTTGAACTTGTTCAATGCAGTCAAAGCCTATTTTAATAATCGGATTACAGTTTTTAATTTGACGCCTTTGCTTTTCAGAACCTAATATAAGAAATTTAGATTTTAAGGGGTTTAAAAATAAACTGTTTCTATTGGACCATTGAACTAATCGAGACAAGTCATCATTTATGCTATTTACTGCGTGGGAAATTTGGTCTGGCTTAAGTGGGAGATATACTTGGAGGTCATCGGCATAAATGTGATATCGGCAATTTTGGATGGAATTTACTATGTCAGCGCTATATAGAATATACAATAATGGACCCAATATCGAACCCTGTGGAACGCCACGAGAGACGAGTGAAGATTCGGAAATCCTACTGGTACCATTTTTATTGCTTAGTTTTGTTATTTGAAGGCGACCACTTAGATAGCTAGAGAACCATTTAAGTGCTAGCATATCGAAACCGTAGTAGGTAAGTTTAGAGATTAAGAAGTTATGGTCAATTGTGTCAAAAGCACGGGAAAAATCAAGTAGTACCATAATTGTTCCGTTTCCAGAGTCAATCTCAGTCAGGATGTCATCAACAACATCTAGCAGGGCAGTTGAGGTACTATGTCCAGACCTAAAACCTGATTGTTTTGATGGCAAAATGCAGTTAGCCTCAAGGAACTCTGTTACTTGTAGGTAAACAGCTTTTTCTAGAACTTTTGACAAAAATGGCAAAATGCTAATAGGCCGGAGATCTTTAAATTCACATGGGTTCCTTTTTTTGGGGATAGGTTTTATTAGAGCTACTTTCCAGGCATCAGGAAATACTCCGGAAAGGATAGATTGATTTATTAAAGCAGTAATTAGCCCTAATGTGCGTGGAAGTGTCAGAAGAATCATGTCACGCGAGATTTCATCTGTACCGAGAGCGTTCGATGAGATATTGGTGATGATTTTAGAGACCGTATTCTCATCAACTGTTTTCAAACTAAAAGTTGCAGAACCAAAACGATTGTATTCAAAGTATGTAAGATCAGATAAAGTAACATTTGTCTTAGGAATATTTAGAAAGTGATTGTTTATTAAATTAGGATCATCAAAGAAACAAGGTAGAGAACATTCTTTACTATTGAAATCGGCAATACTGTGTTTTATATTTTTCCATAGTTTACGAGAGTCGTTCGAGATTTTGTTGATTTTTTCATTAAAATAAGCCTGCTTTTCTGTGAACATAGCTTGATTAACAGTACTTTTCAAAGTTTTGTAGTACAATTTATGAGAGTCTAACCCTGTCTTGCGGCTTTTAGCATGCGCTTCATCTCTAAGCTTCATCATTTCTTTGACAGTTGGTGTTATCCAAGGAAGAGTTAAATTTTTTAAAAGAGTTGATTTTACGGGAGCAAAGATATCAAAGATATAGATGATATAAGTGTTAAATAATGCCAGTGACTCGTTAATATTGTTACTTAGTAATCTTTCCCAAACAATTTTTTCGACGTACGCATTAAATTCTTTAAGGCAAATATTTTTCAGGGGTCTATAACAAATCCACGAACGACATGGCTTAGGTTTTTTGGCATGCACATTGCATGAGATAAACGCGTGGTTACCGAGGTCAGGGATGTAGTCTACACAAACTTGAGAAAGTTTACTATTGCTGCAGATAAGGTCTATAAGCGTTTCTGAATGGTCAGTGAAATGGGTGGGTTGTTTTATATATTGCTCTAAATTCATGCAATGTAGAAACCCTAGAATCTTTTTAGTATTAGAATCATTTGAGGAGAGTATATTAATATTAAAATCGCCCATAAGGATTACATGATCGAAAGCAGAAAACGAACCGATAGATTCAGTCAAGGCATCTAAAAAGGTATCTACATTGAGCCAGGGCGGACGATATGCGGTACCAATGGCGTATTTAAGTCCATTAAGAGTTACTCTAAGCCACATTTGCTCAACTAGAGGTGTGTGGGGCGGATCGAGCTGACGAGCATAGATACCTTGCCGTATGTAGAACCCAACCCCGCCACCGCGCGCGCGAACCCCGGCAGGGCGCGGCACGTGCCGTAACCGGTAGCCCGCCGGAGCCGGCGCGCGCGCCTCTTGTCCTGTCTGAAGCCAAGTTTCATTTATTGCCATGATGTCAACTGAATGACGTTCAAGCGCTACAAGGAATTCCTCGTGGCGTGTTCCAAGCGAGCCGGGGTTTAGATTAGATAGATTCCCTTTTTTTATACGGTTATACAATACATATATAAAGCAGTTGAAATGTACCGATTTATTTGACAGATGCTGAAATGACACCGAGTAACGAGGAATTGCCACCTGCCTCCGAGTTCATGCTGACAGCTTCAGAGATAATGAGCATGAAGATCACTGCCAGGCTGGTAAGGCTTAATTACTTAAAAACATAAAACTTCAAGATGTGGTTCTGAGCTTTTAATTTTAAATGCGTATTAAGCTCGTATGGACTTGACCCGTCGGTTCTGAATAATTCAATAAAATTGCATCCGCCTCGGGCGATATGCGGCTAAAATGCAAGCAGTATTTTTTGCTATATTTACTTTTTTTTAATTGTTGTTTCTAAAGCTAAGGTAGATATGTCTAGATTGCAAACCCAGCTCATGCTCACTTTTTATATTGATTGTATATTCCATTTTTAAATTCTACACATTTTTTTTATTAGGTGGTGATATCGTGCGCACCATCCAGCGCAGCTCTCCTCGGTACTGAGAACGAAGACGTCGCACTGGCAGGCGAGGGCGTGTCAGCGCTATGCCGCTCACTCCTAGCGGCCGGGGCGCAGGCTATCCTGCTCACACTGTGGCCGGCTCCGCAAGACACCGCCACTAAGATCCTGTACCGCGCGTTGTATTCGGCGCTGCTGCAGGGGAGCAGGGTTGCCAAGTTAGTTGTTCATGTCTGATGGAAACCCAGTCGGTACTCTCTATTAATAACTGAAGTTTGGATAGGATGGATGTATAAGGCCAAACAATTTAAGAGGTATTTTGAATTTTGATGACCTTCCGCTATACAATTTCATTTGCTTAGAAAAATGCTAAATATTCTCCACCGAAAGTATTCTTCCAACCTCACCTCTACTCAGGCTGCGTTTCCAACAGAGATGTGCTAAGAACCAATAGAATCCTATCCTCGATCAGCGCAGTTCTAGTCGGCCATTTTCTATTGTCAAATAACTGACCAAGACACGATGATACACTCAGCAACAGAAGTTGCTAAGCGGGCCAGGTGTTCAAAAATCTTGACGCGACTTTATTGTTAAGAGAATAAGAGCGTGTCAAGGTAATTTGGAACACCTTGCCCGCTTAGCAACTTCTGCTGCTGACTGTATGAGACGACGCGTTAATTTCTGCTTCTTGTTCCCAGAGCCCTCGGCGACGCCATGCAAACGGTCCGTCACACCAAGCTGTTCGCACACCCGGCGCACTGGGCCGGGCAGGTGCTGCTCGGGGCCAATGTCCGCCTTAGTAACAAGGTGGCGCTGATGGGGCAGGCGCTGTGCGAGCTACTAGCCTCGCCTGACAAGTGCCGGTAAGTTCTACAGTATAACCAGGGGTGCGAAACTCCTTTCGGGGTTTCAAACGGTCCGCCACACGAGGCTGTTCGCACACCCCGCGCACTGGGCCGGGCAGGTGCTGCTCGGGGCCAATGTCCGCCTTAGTAACAAGGTGGCGCTGATGGGGCAGGCACTGTGCAAGCTACTAGCCTCGCCTAACAAGTGCCGGTGAGTCCTACAGTACTACCAGGGGTGCGAAACTCTCCCTTTTTCAAAGGGTTCGCCACACGAAGCTGTTCGCACACCTGGCGCACTGGGCCGGGCAGGTGCTGCTCGGGGCCAATGTCCGCCTTAGTAACAAGGTGGCGCTGCTGATGGGGCAGGCGCTGTGCGAGCTACTAGCCTCGCCTGACAAGTGCCGGTGAGTTCTACAGTATAACCAGGGGTGCGAAACTCTTCCTTTCGGGGTTTCTCGGCTCCGTTCGGCTCAGTATTGCTACGAGCAATTATTGGGATTGACACAACTTGACGCCCCTTTGCACGACCTTTGTCCCTTTGTACGACCACAGATACGATGCTTACTTGAATTTTGACAACCCAAAATAGCCGAAAGGGATAGTACCATACATTAAGGGATAGCTATTACTTATTCTGTGTTATGACGTATATATAACACTTGCACTGCGTAAGCAATCAAAATCGCTACAGACTTTTCTTGGTCTTATTCTACGAGTACCAAGCTTTTATTCTCCTGACAATAAAGTTGTACATAAGTCAATGATGATTTTTTTTCACAGGGATGCTTTACGAGTCTGCCTGCACTTGGTAGAGAAGTCTCTTCAGAGAATAGTGAGAGGCCAGAAGAACGCGATGTACACGACACAGAAGAGTATAGAGAACAAAGCGGGAACGGCCGCTGGGTGGAGAGAGCTGCTGATGAGCGTCGGGTTCAGGTATGTTCACTTACTCTTTGATAAACCTTAGGGTGGTATACCTACTGTCAAATTTCTTAGTCCAATGTCATTACGTCTCACTCTCATTAAAGCAAAATGTGAGACCCAATACACATTGGACAAAGATATTGAACAGATGGAATACCACCCTTAGGCCCACTTGCACTATTCCACTAACCCGGAGTTAACCGGTTAAACCGTTAACTAAATGTCAAATTGTACTGGTAACCATGGTAACTCCAGGTTTAACCGGTTAACCCCGGGTTAGTGAATGGTACAAGTGGCCCTTAGTAACATTTAGATCTAAATAATCATCAAGACATCCAAACTTGCCACTGAATTCATTGGATTCATGCATTGATTCAAATCAAACCGCAATATGCTTTCTTTCATTAGGTTTGAGCCAGCAGCCAATGGAATACCTTCCAGCGTGTTCTTCCCTCAAAGTGACCCGGAAGAAAGGCTTACACAGTGCTCCGCTAGTCTTCAAGCATTATTAGGTTTGTTAAAAGAACAATTCTAAATAGAATACATGTTAGTACATTAGTTTTATTCGTATAAACTATTGATAATTTTCAGGGCTATCTCCAACAACATTACAAGCACTATCAAAACTCATTTCAAACGGAGACGTTGCAGACGACATTATCGGCGTTATACGTTCCGTGATCTCCCAGTTTTCGGCCAAGAACTCTGAGAGTGACACGATCGAAGTGGCTGTTAACGTCAGATTGTGGCGGGTGAACGGATGCCATGAACTACTGGCGTCTTTGGGCTTCGATCTTGCAGAAGTTGGACAGGATGAAGTGACTCTGCGAACTGGAAAGGCCGCAAACAGAAGACATATACAGTTTGTGCTGCAAGCGCTACTTGCTCTATTTGGTAAGTACTTATCCATTGGACTAGTAAACAAATAAATCTGTCAGATAAAACTAATCCAATAAATAACTTTTAATTCAACAGATACCCAAGAAGCGCCAAGAAGTCTCAGTCTGGAGTCCAGCTCGAGTGTGGAATCGTTAGCGTCTATCGACGATGGAGACTTAGAACCGCACTCTGATGGAGAACCTCCACCAAGGCAACATCGCCGTAAGTATTCTATGCAATTAAAATATCAGAAATTTCAAATTATATTCTGAAAAGATTTTAACATAAATTTTACCTTGCAGAGGAAAGCGCATCATCAGTGCCACCACCTCCATTGCCCCTCGGATCCTGTGGTGGGGCCTTCACAATGTATGTACGCGGCACATCATCTTCCACTGATGTCGGACGCGGCGAGCCGGACGGCAGAACTGCCCCACCGCCGGCACCTCCACCACCTCGATATAGAGGCGAGAGTGACGCGGCGTTCACACCGTCACCACCGGCTGCGCCCCAGCCTGCCCCGTCAGCGCCCCAGCGAGACGTCTCTCTTGCGCTCGCACATCAAACCAAAATCAGAACCCTCTACACTAGAAGACCGCCTTCAACTGACGACTCCGACTGGGAAAGCTCCGGTCACGACACCGTCCTAAGGAGACGGCCCGATCACTCCCATGCGAGATACCTTGACGCTTTCTACGATTTAGCTGCAGCACAACCTAGGAGAACTTCTGAAGAAGATAAGCCTGAACAGGTGAGGGAAATGAGTCAACCCTCTTCCTCTAAGCGAGTGCCGCGACCTAAAATGGGCACGAGTAGCCGAGAGTCCATGGCTCAGGTTAGACATATGAGTGGCGAAATGACTCCGACTATATCTGAAGTTTATCACGAAAGGAATATTGGCCTAGGCCTCGCGCCTCCACTAGCAGAGCTCCTGCTAGCCGAGGATTCAAAAACGGAGATGAGAGCGGCCAGCTCCAGTGAGAATCTACTTCTGCAAAACTTAGAAAAGCTTGGCCTTCTGGGTGACACGAGCGAAAACGAGGAGCGATGGTGCAACAACAACTCTTCGAGGCCGTGGCTATCGGCGCTGCCTTTAGAAACAGACGTCCAGGGATCGGATCTGACCACTGCTGAAATAATTGAACGTCAGAATAAATTCAAGAAAGAGGTCGAACCGAAGAGGAAGGAAGAGAACGCATATGAGTTAAAGCCGAAAGAGGAGGTAGCGGGGCCGAGCGCGATGGAAAAGCGATCCGTGTCTCCCTTCTCAGAGATGTCTCGGAGAGACGAAGGGGACGGCAGGAGTATAGCGGATTCCCATTCTTCGTATAAGGCGTTGGTGCTGAGTCCCCGCGCGCCGTACCTGCCGGAGGAGGGCGAGGGGGGCGCGCCCGCGGCGGCGGAGGGCGGCAACACGCACCCGCGCCCGCGCCGCCCGCCTGTGCCTAGGACGAGACCCGCCTACACGACGCTTGATTTCCCACCGAAATAACTAAATGTGAGTGAAATGTTTAAATTTTTTGTACTCATCATTTGCGTAAAGGTGTATGAATGTAGTTATTGCAAATATTTTAATTTAGTGATCACCTGTAAAATACTTTGTATGCTCAAGCAATTTTTATATGTTTATGGTTAATTTGTAAGTAAGCACTTTATTTGTGTAATTAGTTATATGTTTCTATAGTTCTAAACTATATAAAATAATGATATTACATTGTAACTACCACAAGTATCGTAGGTATCCTCTAGCGTTAGTATTTATTTCAACTCTTCTACTAATTCTGTTATTAATTTTATAGGTAATTATACTAATACTCTGAAATAACCCTTGCCATTGTATATAATAAACATAAAAAGTAATCATAATTGATCATAAACGTATTGAATATTAACTTCTTTGTTTAAATTAGTGCTTACCCTACGACATCGGTTACACGCTAATTCTGGCGTCAGTTCCGTCCATCATTCCATTGTTGCATGGACGGTGACTGACACGCGAATGACACAAAGAGGTTACACGATCAGTCTCCTATCAGTTTTCTGTCATTCAAAACGAACTGAAGAATATTATCAAAAAATGAAATTTTCATCAGTCCAGAGCATCAGTCCGCGTGTTACACGATAATTCTCCCGTCATTCTGACCAGAATGATGGACTGAACTGACGCCAGAATTAGCGTGTAACCGATGTCTATACAGGGTGTTTGGTACATCGTTTGCCAAATTAAAACGGCAAATACCTAGGTCGAGTCATTTGCTATCTTCCCAGGCCTAGAAATTTTTAATTTTGCGCACATTTTTTTTCAGTTTTATGGCAGTTTTTCGTAAATTTGAAATTTTTACTTGAGCAGTAGTAAAAAAAAAATTGACCAATTTTTTTTTTAGACATGAGCAGATAGCAAATGACTCAACCTATCTGCCGTTTTAATTTGGCAAACAATGTACCAAACATCCTGTATAAAACCCACGAGAAATCATCGTCATCGTCATCATTCCTCGCTAATGAAGTGTGCAGAGATCTGGTTCCTTTACTACTAAGTCGATAAATAAAATAAATAAATAAATAAATATTGGGGACATCTTTACACAGATCAACCTAGCCTCAAACTAAGCAAAGCTTGTACTATGGGTGCTAGGCGACGATATACATACTTATATAGATAAATACATACTTATATACATAGAAAACACCCATGACTCAGGAACAAATATTAGTGTTCATCACACAAATAAATGCCCTTACTGGGATTCGAACCCAGGACCATCGGCTTCGCAGGCAGGGTCACTACCCACTAGGCCAGACCGGTCGTCGGATGTAATAAAATTCAACACAATCAGTAATTACTACTTACAAAAAACAATAATTAACGTAATATGATAATTGCATAATCTTAATTGATTGATTCGAAATTAATTGATCGATAACTTGACATGCCTTTAATAAACTTTAAACTTTAACATAATTACAATGGACATTTTTGCTAACACGTAAAATATATGTACGAAATAGTTATTTACGATACAACGACCGAATGAAGTGTTTTAATTCGCACGTGTATCTTACAACGTTTTACAGTACATATATGGCCCTTTAAACTTGACATACGCACGAAAAGTGCTATTAGTGCGGGAAAATAGGACCATATGTACTGTAAAAAAAAATATTTCGCCAATAACAGTAGGTACATGTTATATGTAAAATTAAAAAGAAAAATACATTCCAATTATCTTTGGATTGCGGGGAGATATAGTTATACAATAACAAGACCGAAGTGATCCCATAAGTGTTCCGTAAACAAAGTTTTGTACGGAACACTAAAAATGCAAAATGAGTCTCGTGTTAGGTAACATAATGTTTTGACTTAATTCCTTCAGAAATAGTTAATTTTCTCCGTGTAAAACCGTATAAACAAAGATAATACAAGTCAAAATTTACTATACAAAAGGTTAATGGTACATAAATAATCATACAAAAGGGGTCATCCATTAATTACGTCACACCAATTTCTCGGTTTTTTGACCCCTCCCCCCCCCCTTGTCACACTTGGTCACATTTAGCAAACCCCTCCCCCCTAGTGTGACGTCACATTTTTTCTACGAAATCGCCAAATCGAATTAAGTAAGTACCTAAGTATTATTAATATTTTATCAAAATATTTTTGACGATATAAATATTAGTAATTTTATAACCCAAAACTGCTTAGGAAAGAAAATTAAACGATTAAAACTATTTTCGTTTTAAAAACTTGTTATTTAAATGTACAGCGAACTAAATAATTTAAATAAATTTTCGGTTACTGATGAAGTTAAAGTGACGTCACAAAGTTTGTGTCTCCCCCCTCCCCCATGTCACAATATGTCACATTTTCTTGACCCCCTCCCTCCCCCTAAACGTGTGACGTAATTAATGGATGACCCCAAAGTAACTTAAATATATCTAAATATTAAAATATTTTTAGATAATTATACCTTTATCGTAATAAAAACTAAGCTATAATTAGACTCATGACATGACTACGAGTTGAAACGGATGTAGATTTTTAACGAAAAAATTTTCGTCAGTGCAGATCCGTATCGTTATGTTAGGTATTTATAAATTTCCGTTCCGTTAAGTGCTTTTAGAAGCAAGTTACAAGTACAAGACTAATGGCCTTAGCGGATAAGAGATAACACGGCATTAGATATAGTATTTTATGCAACAGTTTTATAAGAGGGGTCAAAAAATGTGAGTGGCGTGGGTAACAATGTGAGCCGAAGGCGAACATTGTTAATAAATACGCCATGAGCATTTTTTGACTACTTATACAACGTTGCATACAATGCTTTTTCTATGAGTAGGTAACATTAAATAAAATACAAAAAATTATAAACAAAATTTTATTTATGAAAATGTCAATGTAAATTTTGGATAGTAGGTATGTATGTAGCTCTTGTCTGCGACAAGCACCCATAATACCAAATATTACTGCAACCTGTAACAAGAAAAAGGAGAATTAAATAATATTCAGTTTCAATGCAAAAATATAAAATGTACGTAAATATAGCTCGTTGTACTGTGTACCCTAAAAATGTGTATCAAAATTTTTTATAACATATACCAACCTTGCTTAAAAGATAGATCTGATCCGGTGCTTCCAATTAGTCTTTGAAAATACACCAAAGACTTTTTCAGAGAATGACGAAGTTTTGTGCTCCAATCTCCACGCAATGCACTTCTCATAATATTTGTCGTATAGGTGCTGAGATTTAGTACTTAGGCAACAAATTTTCGGTCGCTGCTTGTGCTGCAGCGGATATTTCTTCCAGTGTAGAAACAATGTAGTCCTCTTTGTCCATTTTCAACACTTTTTATGAACGCAAAACAAATAGTAACGCAAAGTACTCAAAGAACAAGAAATTACCGGGAAAGGCGCAAAACAAGAAACAAACGAGTAATGTCTATGGTTATGTTATGTTTTTTTTAAAGCCGTTACACACTACCGCACCGCACCAGGGTCGTGGTGCTGTAGGGTATAAAAGTATTTTTTATTATGTTGGTAGCAATGAACTCAGTACATGTTTCTTTTTTAATAAAAACCGTATGCATTCAATCGTTTGTCACGTTGGTAGCAATGTACCGGTATGTGGCACCTGCTACCCTGCACTAGCTTACCGTATCGTAATGTCTCTAAAACGACACAAGTGCTTTTTTGGGCAATAGACTATAGACTTTTAAGGAGTATTAATAATGTATGCCCTTATATGTTCGTTAGTGACTATGTAAATGACAGATAAAAGTACCCGAGTAGAAAAATTACTTTACACTCGACAAGATCAAAAAATCAACTATATTTCGTTTTTTTTAGCATTAGAAATTGAAATAAGGTAAACAATCTTGATGTGCCTTTTAATTGAAAAACACATTTTAAATAAGTTACGGCAAATATGTAACAATTATGAATCTAATACGATCATTTATATTCTTCTGCTGTCATAAGTAATAGTTATAGTTACTGATTTTTAAAAAGCGTTTTTCAATTAAAAGACATGTCAAGATCGCTTACCTTGTTTCAAGTCCTTTCTAATGCTAAACGAACTTATACAGTAGCCAATAACATGTTGAATTCGTGATATGTTTAGGTAACAAATGCACAGAAATGCTTACAAAATACACTCTTCTTAAATGAAACAATGAACTAGATTGACTACATATGTATTATGTACTACGTATTGGAGATAAAAAGTGAAAAACCTACGAGCTGTAAAAAGGTATATTTTGCGAAAGTGACAAGTTGACAACGATGGAAAGGTTTTGAAAGTGGATCATTATACGACCTGTTTTTTTATACCACGTCGGTCGCAAACAAGCAGTAGGTAAGTTGTACCCACTCAATGTACGGTATACAATACAATCATTGTCTAGTATCAATATTTAAGAAAAAAAAAGAAAGACATTGGGCGTTGCACTGATCAAAATCCATTTTCAATTTTCCACTTTTCTCATTAGTTCATATAAAACTGAACCTATTTTTTCGTAGTCAGGTCGTAATTTATCTACTTTACTTGTTTTACGTAGTAAATCGTATTAAAACAGGATATTTCGTGCAAAACACGCTTAATTTAAAGTAACTCGATTAATTGCCAATTAGATTGTAAAATATTCATGTCTTGCAGTGTAAAACATAGCTATTAACCACTTCCAGGGCTAAACCGAATTACCACCTAATAACCGGAACCGTCTTATTCTTAAAACCGGTTAATTCAACCATAACTCGCAAATTGAGGAGAAAACATTTCGCTCGTAATCTGAAAGAGGGTGAAATCACATAGTATCAAACATTTAGCGACTCAATTGAGATAAAAATAAGATTTAAACTCAACTGGAGTAGGTATCTTGACTTAATTCTTTTTGGTTTTCAAGACACGATTTGTGCAAGTGCAAATTATATTAAATTGCTCGTTAATGACCTTGAATAGGTTTACGAAACAGTGACGTAACGGTACATAAACGGTTCTTTTGTTTTAATAATCTGCTGCGGCGGTATGCGTCGGCTTATCACGATATACGCGACCGACTTACTGCTTTAGGGGTCCTTATGATGTTACAAGTGTCAAAAGTGTCAGTTGTCAATCAAACTACTTACTTATAAATTCGATTGAAGACAGAAACGTATAAGAAGGGATTCAATCACACATACAGTATGTGTCTGACCATGGGGCTTTAATTCCGGGGCTTGATTTTACTGGCTAAACCGAGCTACTTTTACTATGGGACCAACCCTAAAATCGGGGAAAATTTTTTGGCTTTTCCATAGAAAACGTCAACATCTGATCAGCCAAAATGTATGAAAAAGTAAAAAAAAAATCGGGATTTCGGGGTTGGTGCCATAATAGAAGTAGCTCAGTTTAGCGAGTAGAATCGAGCCCTGGATTTAAAGCCCGATGGTTAGTAACACCCTGTAGATAGCGAAAATAATTGGTGGCGTCAATCAAAATTTCTGTCAATCGCAAAGTACAGTTTAGTCAATCTTGGGGCCGTATAATGTCAGGAGATTTATCGTCTTTCTCACCTTGTCCCGGCTTTTTGCCAAGACTCATGGGAGCCCAGTTTTTGCACAAGCCCTTGCAATAGGGGACAAAAGCCTTGATTGAGATTATTCCGGTTTCCTCAGGAATACTCACGATGTTATTCTTTACCGAAATGCGAGTGGTAAATAGCAGAGCCTATCCACGCATAAGACCACGAGAATGAATTTAAGCTTTCATACTCATTCAGTATTTTACCTATAGGTAAATATATGTCTGCTACGGAACCTTACATGTTGTCGGCGAACAAAACCTCTAAATTTCAAATTAAGTAGGTACGAATATTAACACAGCTCACGTGCCAACTGCTAGATATTTCGTGTGTTAGATCAGTATCATGAACTAAACACTTTATTTTGCCCGATGGTTTTTCAAGGCATATTTCGCACCCGCGTATTTAAGATTAAATACCTATATAAGCACTGCCCGAGTGGCGCCTCTACAAGTCTAATTTAATCGGCAATAAATTAAACAGTAGGTAATTCATATAATTACATATCTGTGCTGTAATTTATCCCAGATCAAAACAACGTTATCAAACCGCTAACATAAATTTAGTTATCCATTGTAATCAGCATTTCTTTCGCGTGCTAAACAGGGGGCCTACCGCGAATCACGTTCGACGTGTTGCCTCCCTGACACACTTACGTACGAATTTACAAGTGCGATAGAGAGGCAACGCGTCGAACGGGGTTCGCGGTAGACCCTCAGATCTATAGATCGTGATCGTGATCTATAGGAACATAATCCAGGCCTAAATCGCATTAGTTGTGTTTAGAGTAGTAAATCTTTGTAATTATCATGTTATTGTATTTGTGAATGGTGCAAAGCCGCGGTATAAAGGGCCTTACACATCGGTTAAAAAAAAACATGGTTTAAACATTAAATCAAATCATTGATACAATGCCACGGGCCTATTTTAGATTTAAGCTAGTTATTAATTTCGTTTAGTTGTACCACTGTATATATATTGTATGTAAATAAATGATTTAACCAATCATTGATACTACGTTAAACACGATTGAATGATTACTAATTAGCTCAAATAATTTAAGATGAATTCTTTATAACTTAAACTATACTTTTCAACTTAACTAGATAGATACCTACTTCTACGTTAATGCTTAAATAATATGACATATTAGGTGAAAAGTTAAATAAAATATTCAAGGTGTTTAAAAAGCACCAGAGCAAATGCCTTCATCAATTTTATGGAACTATAAATAAAATCACTATATAGTAGGTACGTGATTGTGATAATGATAACAATAATGGCAGTAATTCTTTTTCATTACCTCAACCTTCAGAATAATGGTCAAATATTGGATTGAAGACAATATTGTGTCAATTCTTACTATACTTTCATTAGTCGCTGGACTTTGTCGTACTAAAGTACCTAACTATACTATAGCAGTTTGAAATTTACAATTCCATGAGACATGAAAGTGACAGGGTAAGTACTACCTACTAAAAAAACATTGCATATCGAGGTTGGCCGTACTACTCGATCATGGGAGGATTATTACCTGTTTTATATCCATGATTATAAAAAATTGAAATTTACAATCCTCGCACAATGTTTACTTGATTGATAATTAACAAATTTCGCACCCAAGTAAGGCGTTAAAAACAATTGAGAGTGCCATAACCATCTCCTGGTTCCCGTACTTGCTGGCCGGCAAAAACAGACGGCCAAAGGAATGGCTAGTAATTACTGTTATTAATTCAGGTAAATTTTCGTGGGCTCCCATTACGATCTTGATTGTTTCATGTTATCTGGGGGCTTGACGTGACATAATGAACGGGTGGTTGAGGTCAAGTGGACCTGCTTGTAATGCACTTAAGACGTACTTAAATACCGGATGGGTCGTATAAATAATTAAATTAAAATCCCTTCTATATTCATGTTACAAGGTTAGTGTTTTAAATTGATGTTTGTGACAGAAGCTAAATGAGTACGGATAATTAGGTATTATTTCCTTATCATAGACTGACTGAGTAAAATAGCGTGTATAACTATTGATATAGTAAGTAGGTTTTGAATTTAAGTTTAGGTACAAATGTAATATGTAATGTAGGTTATGTAGGTACTACTTAGATACTATTTTAAATAAAAAAAACCAGACAAGTGCAAGTCGGACTCGCCCACCGAGGGTTTAGTACTTTTTAGTGTTTGTTTTTATAGCGGCAACAGAAATACATCATCTGTAAAAATTTCAACTGTCTTGCTATCACGGTTCATAGGCTACTAGCCTGGTATGGGTAACATACATAAAACACGTTTTATATACGAGCCTTTTGAAGCCTATTAAATATTTAAGATAATTACGACAAATCAACTTTTTAACCAGACTTGACAACTAGCCGCCGCCGAAACCGCCCACACAAAACTGTGCAAAAAATCAAAATTCCACCGATTGCATAAAACAATTAACACAGCACTTTTAATTATGAAACTCACGGATATACCAGTGTGCAATGACTCTAACAACTAGCTAAAATGTAACAATTAGACAACAACAGTGTTCTAAACGCAACTGGCACTTACGTCAGACAACCTCGTGTTTATACTGAAGAGATATTAAAAAGGTCGTATGCGGCTAATGTCATATGATTCCTTTTGCTATGCATCGTCGTAAATGCGTGAGCGCGCTCACCAACCACGATACCTACTGACTTTAAGAGTATTGTATTCAAATTGTCTCATGTATTTCCTAGTTCGGCAGTAGGTAACAAGGGTTACCTACGATTTTTAAGTTGCGCTATGCAAAAGTGTTCAATGCTACCACGTAACTTTACTAGGACATGTCCTCAGGCGGACTTAATGTTGTTAATTGTTCGTAGTCTTCCGCAATCTTCATGACATTGATGACGAATCTAGATAAGCTATGCTAAAAATAACTACCTAATTATAAAACCTACATAATTAAAAATAACTGTTATCTAATAGGAGTAGCGGAGAAAACAACTTGGCGAAAGTATCGGCCAATTTCTAAAACATACTTTTATTCATCATTTCTCTTAGGCTAGGGTTTTTATAATATGAATATAAAAGTAAAATATAAAAACACTTACAAAACAATAAAAAATACATATAAACACATTATAAAAAACCTAACCTAGGGTGCCGCCAGCAGCGGGGCAAGGCCTAAGCTACCGGTGGTCAGGGCTGCAGAGAGAGGAACCGACGTACTATCCGCGCCGTGTCCAAGATCACCGCCTTCTGCATCTGTCCTTTGATCCAACCACCTAGCGAGAGTCTCTCGAGATGTTGGTCGAGACTCTTCGCTATTAAACCGTTCACTGAAACGACTATCGGGACAAACATACTTTTATTATTAGTTTTATTTTAAAATATTAATAGACAAGTAGGTACTTTTGACGCGTAGTCTTATCCGTTATTACTATTGTTGTTGAAGTAGATATATTAAAATTGAGTAAAAATAATTAAAATAATATATTAGTAGTGTGTTTATGCCGCTCCGGGGCCAGAACTTTTCCGCCAGAGGGCGCCAGTATGTATGCGCAAGGTAGTGACAATTTAGTTCACCCTACTCCCCGCTAGATGGCGCCACTGTCTATGCGCAACGTTAGTTCCAAAGGTCTCCGCTAGATGGCGCCACTGGTTAGTTCACTCTACTCCCCGCTAGAGGCGCCACTGTGTATGCGCAACGTTAGTTCCGAAAATATCCGCCAGCCCCGCCGGAGGGCGACAGTATGTATGCGCCGCTGGTTAGTTCACTCTACTCCCCGCTAGAGGCGCCACTGTGTATGCGCAACGTTAGTTCCTAAAATTTCCGCCAGCCCCGCTGGAGGGCGACAGTATGTATGCGCAAGGTTAGTTCTAAAAATCCCCCGCCAGAGGGCGACAGTATGTATGCGCAACGTTAGTTCCAAAAATCCTCACCAGCCCTGCCTGGGGGCGACAGTATGTATGCGCAACGTTAGTTCCAAAAATCCCCACCAGCCCTGCCTGAGGGCGACAGTATGTATGCGCAACGTTAGTTCTAAAATTCTCCCGCCAGAGGGCGACAGTATGTATGCGCAACGTTAGTTCCAAAAATCCTCACCAGCCCTGCCTGGGGGCGACAGTATGTATGCACAACGTTAGTTCCAAAAATCCCCGCCAGCCCTGCCTGAGGGCGACAGTATGTATGCGTAACGTTAGTTCCAAAATTATCCGCCAGCCCTGCCTGGGGGCGACAGTATGTATGCGCAACGTTAGTTCTAAAAATCCCCACCAGCCCTGCCTGGGGGCGACAGTATGTATGCGCAACGTTAGTTCCAAAAATTTCCGCCAGCCCGGCCAGAGGGCGACAGTATGTATGCACAACGTTAGTTCCAAAAATCCCCGCTAGCCCCGCCTGAGGGCGACAGTATGTATGCGCAACGTTAGTTCACTCTACTCCCCGCTAGAGGCGCAACTGTGTATGCGCAACGTTAGTTCCAAAAATATCCGCCAGCCCCGCCGGAGGGCGACAGTATGTATGCGCAACGTTAGTTTCAAAACCATCCGCTATGAAATGAATAGATGTCTCCACTTTGTATGTGAGTTGTTGAATCGCTTAAATGAATAGATATCCCTAGTGGCGCCTTCGTCGGTGGACACCGCTAGTTAATTCCAAAAATCCCCCCCAGCCCCGCCAGAGGGCGACAGTATGTATGCGCAACGTTGGTTCCAAAAATCCCCGCCAGCCCCGCCCAAGGGCGACAGTATGTATGCGCGACGTTAGTTCCAAAAATCCCCGGCTGAGGGCGACAGTATGTATGCGCAACGTTAGTTCCAAAAATTTCCGCCAGCCCGGCCAGAGGGCGACAGTATGTATTCACAACGTTAGTTCCAAAAATCCCCGCTAGCCCCGCCTGAGGGCGACAGTATGTATGCGCAACGTTAGTTCACTCTACTCCCCGCTAGAGGCACAACTGTGTATGCGCAACGTTAGTTCCAAAAATATCCGCCAGCCCCGCCGGAGGGCGACAGTATGTATGCGCAACGTTAGTTTCAAAACCATCCGCTATGAAATGAATAGATGTCTCCACTTTGTATGTGAGTTGTTGAATCGCTTAAATGAATAGATATCCCTAGTGGCGCCTTCGTCGGTGGACACCGCTAGTTAATTCCAAAAATCCCCCCCAGCCCCGCCAGAGGGCGACAGTATGTATGCGCAACGTTGGTTCCAAAAATCCCCGCCAGCCCCGCCCAAGGGCGACAGTATGTATGCGCGACGTTAGTTCCAAAAATCCCCGGCTGAGGGCGACAGTATGTATGCGCAACGTTAGTTCCAAAAATTTCCGCCAGCCCGGCCAGAGGGCGACAGTATGTATGCACAACGTTAGTTCCAAAAATCCCCGCTAGCCCCGCCTGAGGGCGACAGTATGTATGCGCAACGTTAGTTCACTCTACTCCCCGCTAGAGGCGCCACTGTGTATGCGCAACGTTAGTTCCAAAAATATCCGCCAGCCCCGCCGGAGGGCGACAGTATGTATGCGCAACGTTAGTTTCAAAACCATCCGCTATGAAATGAATAGATGTCTCCACTTTGTATGTGAGTTGTTGAATCGCTTAAATGAATAGATATCCCTAGTGGCGCCTTCGTCGGTGGACACCGCTAGTTAGTTCCAAAAATCCCCGCCAGGCCCGCCAGAGGGCGACAGTATGTATGCGCAACGTTAGTTCCAAAAATCCCCGCTAGCCCCGCCTGAGGGCGACAGTATGTATGCGCAACGTTAGTTCTAAACTTTCCCCGCCAGAGGGCGACTGTATGTATGCGCAACGTTAGTTCTAAAACCATCCGCTATGATATGTATAGATGAGCAGCCGTCTGAGTATTTCTAAAAAAGTCCGCAGAGTCAGAGGGGGTTCATGGTAAGTTAATTAATCTTGGTCAAGCAAATCTAGTCAGTAGAAAAAGGCGGCAAATTTGAAAAATCGTGGGCTAGCAACACTACGTTTGAATAGTTCGAAAATCGTGTGTCATTTATATCTTATCTGTGGAACTGTTTTGTTTACATTTCATCGCTGTTCGATGTACATTCCTGCCTTTTGTTCGTTTCCTAGGGATACCATACTTTAGTTTGCTTTACATTGCTTCTGACATATCCGGCTTGACAGACTATCGATTCGCTTAACAATATAGATGTCGCTAGTGGCGCCTCGTCAGTGGACACCGCTAGTTAGTTCCAAAAACATCCGCTATGAAATTGCAAAAAGGCCCATAATGTTTGTTTTAAAATATGAGACATATATCGGCGTTTTTTTTTAATACCACGTCAGTGGCAAACAAGCAGACGACCCCGCCTGGCAGTAAGCAGTCACCGTAGCCTATGATCGCCTGCGAATTCTATAGTTTACACGGATGCACTTTTATTTGCGGTTGGTTTTGTCGCTTGTGCTTATCAAATGTATGGAGTTTGTAGTTTACCAACCGTAAAGGGGTTTTTCTTTTATTATACCACATTGGTGGCAAATAAGCATACAGTCCGTCTGATGGTAAGTTGTTACCGTAGCCTTTGGACGCCTGCAACTCCAGGGTGGATACAAGCGCGCTGCCGACTGCCCAAAGATTCAATAACTTTGTTTTAAAATATGAGGCTTATATCGGCGTTTTTTTTAATACCACGTCGGTGGCAAATAAGCAGACGACCTCGCCTGACAGTAAGCAGTCACCGTAGCCCATGGACGCCTGCGAATTCTATTGTTACCACGGATGCATTTTTATTTGCGGTTGGTTTTGTCGCTTGTGCTTATCAAATGTATGGAGTTTGTAGTTTACCGACCGCAAAAAGATCCAGATTTTTTTTATATATACTACGTCGGTGGCAAACAAGCATCCGGCTCACCTGATGGTAAGCAGCCACCGTAGCCTTTGGACGCTTGCAAGTTCAGACTTTTGAAACCTATACATCATCATCATCATCATCATCATTATTATCATTAGACCCTCAGGAAAACCTCGACAGGGGACACCTCCGGCCCCCCTGCTCATGTAGTATTTAGGGTTTCTAGCACACTTATTTACGGTTGATTTTGTCTCTTTTGGTTATCAAATGTAGTTTGTAGTTTGCAGACTGCAAAAAGGCCCAGATTTTTTTTTTTTTTAATAATACGTCGGTGGCGAACAAGCATCCGGCTCACATGATGGTAAGCAGTCAACGTAGCCTATGGATGCCTGCAACTTTAGAGTTGTTACATGCGCGTTGCCGACTGCAAAAAGGTTCAATAAGTTTTTTTCTTTTTTTATATACCACGTCGGTGGCAAACAAGCACACGGCCCGTCTGGTAGTGAGCAGTCACCGTAGCCTATGGACGCCTGCAATTTCGAGATGTTACATGCGCGTTGCCGATCGTTGAGATGTAGACCGTGACGTTCGAAAACAAAAAGTCGTATGTGACTGTAAACTTCCATTCACCGTAGAATTTGACAGATAGAGAGAGTTTGATGTATTTGTATGAAATTATAAGCAAATATCAGCCGTCATGAATTAAGTATTGTAACCTTAGTCAGATAATGAAGCTTATTTGAAAGATTATTAACTCTAAGTACTAGAAATAAAGTAGATTTTACTAATGCTGTAATTCTGTAATGCGACATGGTCATGAAACTCGTGCGATGTTGGGGGTATACTCTTCAATCTTTTCAATCGGAATGGTCAGAGGTCAGAGTTCAGAGGTCAGAAAGTCCGTGAGGGACAGAACATACGCAAAGTGACGAAATTGAAAACACGTTTTAATATACCTGACAACATATCAAGCATAACCTACGTAACTTGGTCGGGTTATTTGTTACCTAACATAAACCATACTAAATTCACTGTGGGGAATTAAAAAAAATGTGAGAATGTGACAAGGACAAACAATAATAACGCTTTCTCTGCTACTCCTACTGAAAGATTACATAAGACTATCTCGTTTGGTCATTTCCCCCTCCCCCTTCCCCTCCCCCCACCAGTTCCAATTATAATATCATAAATGAGATCACAATACCTGCAACCTGTAACTGATGCATACGCTTTCTAAAATTAATTAAAAAATCAGAAAATAACAATGGAGTACGTCATTGAACTCGTTGCGAGGCTGTGGTTTAGTAACAAGGGGTTAGGGTACAATTATAAATGTGGAGATAGCGAAGAAACAAATATTGCATTCATCTCATCAATCGAGGCGCTGGCACCTGACGTGGACATTTACAAGTGGGAGGCGGCCCGGATCGATCTCAAGAAGCTGATCAAAGAACTTCTGGAGGAGAGGAGCATCCTTCAGTTACACTCGGGATACCATGCGGAGGGGCTTTTGCTGGAGGTGCTAAGAAAACACAACATTAGATCATTCCTCTCCGTGCCTCTTAAACAGAAAACTTTAATCTGGAAAGACGCGGGGGTGTGGTTCGTAGAGGTGACCAACCCGAAAATCATCAAGAGAACTTATGTGTTTTTTGACTTCGAATAAGTGTACGTCTGTGTATGTCTGAAATAAAAAAATGTTTAAAAGTGAATGACTATTTATTTATTTACCAATCATTTAGATATTTTATAATGTTCCCAATGCGAGTACAAAAAAGAAATGCAAAAGCTGGTTTTTCAAAATTCGTTGTTAAGGGGCTCCTTGGCGCTAATGACATTCGATCTGAATCCCTTAGTTTTCTAATGTTTTTGAAGTGAGAACTTCTTTAGCGGCGCTGGGCACTTTCTGAGGGGGGAAAAAAAATATAAACTCGAGACAGCGATCACGTGATCGTAACGTTTAGATGACCACTCAATTAGATGGCAATTAAATCAATAAAGAAAAACTCAATGACATTACATGAAAAAGGTTCTAATCTTGTACGGGTTGAAATACGAGGATCTCACAGCTACATTCAAACTTTATATCACTCAAATATAATTCAATAAAGCTACATCTTGATGAAATCGCTAATAAAAGTGAACTCTAGTAATGGTGAATAAAACTCAAAATATCATGATCAAATATATTTAGATGCGAGATCTGCAAGGTATCAAGGATCTGGTAACTTTACAATTTCTATTCGAATTTTAAACAATTAACTCTACAAATTTGAATTTCTAATTTTAAACAAGCTCACTGATCAGCAATTTCGGACTAAAGTGTTTCAATAGAAAGGAGGATGGGTCAATTATACATAGTGCTGCAGACATTTTGGACTAGTCATTGAGTTTTCACTTCTGTCGGCACTCCCGGAGTGCAATCCGTTGTTTTTTTGTAGCTATAATAGCAACGACTTTTAGCAATATAGTATGCCATATTTACTTCAAAGTTCATTGTCTTCGAGATATTCGACATCAAGTTGAACAATTTTAGGCCAATAACCTGGTTTTCTGGCCATAGCTTTTGTGTTAATTATTTTAAAATTGACATTTCTGACCAGTTTTTAGAGACGTCAAAGACGAACCCAAATATGCAGATTTCGTTCATGTAAGATCCTTCACAGCAATCCAGTTACGAAAAAAGTGTTATTTTTAGACAATGTTTAAAAAAATCATAAAAAAATTAGTATTCATTAGTTTCAAAATCCGGTAGACAAGAATGGAGATTAAAGATTGAAGAACAGATAGCCATTTGTCTTATAATTCTATCTGTAGTGTAAATGTAGAAGTAAAGGCTTAAAACTTGTCAAATATCGATGAAAACCGCGGGGAGCCCCTTAAGGTGAGGTTGTGTACTGGTAAAAGCTGATTACTGTGGATAATAGTATGTAGAGCAATGTCTCAGAGTTACTAAGCGTGTGTCATCATCGTCGTTAAAAATATATCAAGTCTCGATTTCAAACAAAAACAAGACCTAACCTAATCAAAGCAAGTGCTATACCATCTACATATTATGCATAGTAGGTTCTGCCATCTTGTGGGTCCCATTGGAAGCATAAACGTCACATTTACGTCTCACGCCAAAAATCAGATGGCTCCTATGCTGTATAGTTCATGCATGCTCCCTATTGTCAGTTCAGTACGGTGGCGCTTAAGCAATGTCAATGTGAAAACAAATCCGTTTAAAATTACAAGGAGGGATTTCATATCATCGCTAAGTAGGCGAAAGTGTGTCTGTCTGTCTGTCTGTCTGTCTGTTACCTCTTCACGCTTAAGCCGCTGAACCGATTTAGTTGAAATTTGGTATAGAGATAGTTCGAGTCCTGGAGAAAATCAGGGAAATCATTCCTGAAGAGAGTGCAAAGGCGGGTGGAATTGAAAGAGTTAATGAATTGCCTAATGATTGAAGTAAGCAATGAGCATATTGAATGATTGCTATTAGCATTATCCAGGCGCTATACCTACTTTAGCTGCTGTCACTAATTCCACGCAGACGAAGTCGCGGACAAAAGCTAGTATTTCAATGTTTTCGCTAGGATTTTTTTTATTGTTTAGCACAAAAATCAACTTTACTTAAATGTAATAAGGTTGACATCTATGTTGCGGGGTAGCAGAACTTCTGTGATTGTAGATCAACTATGCAACGCTGATGGGCTACTCGTATCTTCAAAAATAAAAATCGTAGATGCAATTTCGACATAATTTCCTTTACTGTAAAGTTCAAATTATTGTAATGGGCTAGGGCTCATAGGATAATCTCTTTCGAATAGAGATGCACCGGATATCCGGTTACTATCCGGTATCCGGCCTATCCGGCCATTATTTTACTATCCGGCCGGATACCGGATAGTGTCCTACTATCCGGCCGGATACCGGATAGTGTCCTACTATCCGGCCGGATACCGGATAGTAACATTGCTTGATTTCGGAGTAAACAAATTAGATTTAAGAAACAGACACGGTCATAATCGAACTTGTTTATTATTTTAAAACAATTTAATCATTCCACTGACTTGCACGCGCACTCATTTCGAACCTAGAAATGAGTCCGCGCGAACGTTTACTAGGAAACATGTCAAACCTGCAGAATGCGCACCTGAAAAACCGAAATGTAGGTATAGTTTCGCCGGCCGAATATCCGGCGGCCGGATACCGGATATTCGGCCAGTGTCCAGGCCGGATATCCGGTATCCGGTATCCGGCCAAACAACTATCCGTTGCATCTCTACTTTCGAAATAAGAAAATATGGTCAATCATCCTTTAGATAGCGTTGCGTTTGTAGTAGTGTGCATGTTGACGACATAGGTTTCCAGACCGCAGAGAAGCATTATATATTTGTTAATGCCTGGAAGATTGAGGCCTGTCTGCCCATGCTGATGCTCTGAGCTTATTGAATTGCCTTTCTTGGAACTCTTCAACGTACTTTCGGTCATTGGTTCATTTGTCTTAGAGTTTGGTAAAATGACATTCGGTGTATATGTTCAGTGGGCATGCTAAGCGTTATATTTGCAAAAACCCAGGCGTTGACTTTGGTTAATGCTTGAGAGCTCCATGTGCATTTGGCCTGTTTAGTGTCCATATTATACAGACGCACTGCTTGCCACCATTTGAATATTGTCTTTAGAGCTCTTTGCATTAGGTTGGATATCGTGTGGAAAAAGAAGTTTTGGGTAGAAACGATGTTAGACTAATAATGGACTGACGGATATAGGCTGTCAGTAGTCCTTTTTCCCTGCTTTTGCTATGAAGTTTACCTTGACCCGAGTCCAATTATCTGGTACGATTCACCACGTGAAACTTGCTCTGAATATTATGGCCAGATGCAGATTGCTGTAAAAGCGCCGCTGATTTAAATCAAAAAGTTTGGTCTAAAGATGTTTGTTGCTATATTCCAGTCGATATTGCGTGCCACTGTGCATTCGAGGATTCCTATGGGCGCAAAGCTGTGTTTATTACTGGTTGAGTATGAACCGGGGAAGTGGGTGTCTCTGAGCAAGTTCCTCTTCCGTGTTCATAAATGTGCCATCTAGTGTTTAAGGAGACCGAGATAGTTGGTTGGTGTCTTGGAGAGTATTATGTAAGTTCATGCTCCTTTATGAGTTTGGGCAATATCAGAAGGCACCCCGTACGATTGCCCTGTCTAGACGGAACCTTCTCCATTATCTTATTTTTGCCTCCGTTATTTGTTTATTATATTCAGTCAATGCTCTATGATACCCGTAGTACCATACCCATTCTGTTAACAATTAAAACAGATCAATTCCAAAACCTGTTCTGTTGTGATCTGTTCTGTTCTATCTTGTTCTGTTCTTTTATGTTCTATTCTATCTTGTTCTGTTCTGTTCTGTCTTTTTCTGTTCTAACCTGTTCTGTTGAGAGCTGTTCTGTTGTGATCTGTTCTGTTCTAACCTGATCTGTTATGATCTGTTCTGTTGTGACCTGTTCTGTTGTGACTTGTTCTGTTGCCGCGCGCACCCGAGTTGCATACATTCAGTTAGTAGCTCGGTACCACTTACAGGGCTAGTGGGTCTCATTTGAAATGTTCTTTGTCTTATGGGCAGTTGTGTTAAAATCTGTCACAACCCTACTGTGTTCTTATGAGGTGTCTGCATTAACGCAATCATCAAGGGCGTCGGTTCACTGTTACTTTTTTTACTGTGGTTCCGTCTAGACAGGGCAATCGTACGGGGTGCCTTCTGATATTGCCCAAACTCATAAAGGAGCATGAACTTACATAATACTCTCCAAGACACCAACCAACTATCTCGGTCTCCTTAAACACTAGATGGCACATTTATGAACACGGAAGAGGAACTTGCTCAGAGACACCCACTTCCCCGGTTCATACTCAACCAGTAATAAACACAGCTTTGCGCCCATAGGAATCCTCGAATCCACAGTGGCACGCAATATCGACTGGAATATAGCAACAAACATCTTTAGACCAAACTTTTTGATTTAAATCAGCGGCGCTTTTACAGCAATCTGCATCTGGCCATAATATTCAGAGCAAGTTTCACGTGGTGAATCGTACCAGATAATTGGACTCGGGTCAAGGTAAACTTCATAGCAAAAGCAGGGAAAAAGGACTACTGACAGCCTATATCCGTCAGTCCATTATTAGTCTAACATCGTTTCTACCCAAAACTTCTTCTTCCACACGATATCCAACCTAATGCAAAGAGCTCTAAAGACAATATTCAAATGGTGGCAAGCAGTGCGTCTGTATAATATGGACACTAAACAGGCCAAATGCACATGGAGCTCTCAAGCATTAACCAAAGTCAACGCCTGGGTTTTTGCAAATATAACCCTTAGCATGCCCACTGAACATATACACCGAATGTCATTTTACCAAACTCTAAGACAAATGAACCAATGACCGAAAGTACGTTGAAGAGTTCCAAGAAAGGCAATTCAATAAGCTCAGAGCATCAGCATGGGCAGACAGGCCTCAATCTTCCAGGCATTAACAAATATATAATGCTTCTCTGCGGTCTGGAAACCTATGTCGTCAACATGCACACTACTACAAACGCAACGCTATCTAAAGGATGATTGACCATATTTTCTTATTTCGAAAGAGATTATCCTATGAGCCCTAGCCCATTACAATAATTTGAACTTTACAGTAAAGGAAATTATGTCGAAATTGCATCTACGATTTTTATTTTTGAAGATACGAGTGGCCCATCAGCTTTGCATAGTTGATCTACAATCACAGAAGTTCTGCTACCCCGCAACATAGATGTCAACCTTATTACATTTAAGTAAAGTTGATTTTTGTGCTAAACAATAAAAAAAATCCTAGCGAAAACATTGAAATACTAGCTTTTGTCCGCGACTTCGTCTGCGTGGAATTAGTGACAGCAGCTAAAGTAGGTATAGCGCCTGGATAATGCTAATAGCAATCATTCAATATGCTCATTGCTTACTTCAATCATTAGGCAATTCATTAACTCTTTCAATTCCACCCGCCTTTGCACTCTCTTCAGGAATGATTTCCCTGATTTTCTCCAGGACTCGAAGTATCTCTATACCAAATTTCAACTAAATCGGTTCAGCGGCTTAAGCGTGAAGAGGTAACAGACAGACAGACAGACAGACAGACAGACACACTTTCGCCTACTTAGCGATGATATGAAATCCCTCCTTGTAATTTTAAACGGATTTGTTTTCACATTGACATTGCTTAAGCGCCACCGTACTGAACTGACAATAGGGAGCATGCATGAACTATACAGCATAGGAGCCATCTGATTTTTGGCGTGAGACGTAAATGTGACGTTTATGCTTCCAATGGGACCCACAAGATGGCAGAACCTACTATGCATAATATGTAGATGGTATAGCACTTGCTTTGATTAGGTTAGGTCTTGTTTTTGTTTGAAATCGAGACTTGATATATTTTTAACGACGATGATGACACACGCTTAGTAACTCTGAGACATTGCTCTACATACTATTATCCACAGTAATCAGCTTTTACCAGTACACAACCTCACCTTAAGGGGCTCCCCGCGGTTTTCATCGATATTTGACAAGTTTTAAGCCTTTACTTCTACATTTACACTACAGATAGAATTATAAGACAAATGGCTATCTGTTCTTCAATCTTTAATCTCCATTCTTGTCTACCGGATTTTGAAACTAATGAATACTAATTTTTTTATGATTTTTTTAAACATTGTCTAAAAATAACACTTTTTTCGTAACTGGATTGCTGTGAAGGATCTTACATGAACGAAATCTGCATATTTGGGTTCGTCTTTGACGTCTCTAAAAACTGGTCAGAAATGTCAATTTTAAAATAATTAACACAAAAGCTATGGCCAGAAAACCAGGTTATTGGCCTAAAATTGTTCAACTTGATGTCGAATATCTCGAAGACAATGAACTTTGAAGTAAATATGGCATACTATATTGCTAAAAGTCGTTGCTATTATAGCTACAAAAAAACAACGGATTGCACTCCGGGAGTGCCGACAGAAGTGAAAACTCAATGACTAGTCCAAAATGTCTGCAGCACTATGTATAATTGACCCATCCTCCTTTCTATTGAAACACTTTAGTCCGAAATTGCTGATCAGTGAGCTTGTTTAAAATTAGAAATTCAAATTTGTAGAGTTAATTGTTTAAAATTCGAATAGAAATTGTAAAGTTACCAGATCCTTGATACCTTGCAGATCTCGCATCTAAATATATTTGATCATGATATTTTGAGTTTTATTCACCATTACTAGAGTTCACTTTTATTAGCGATTTCATCAAGATGTAGCTTTATTGAATTATATTTGAGTGATATAAAGTTTGAATGTAGCTGTGAGATCCTCGTATTTCAACCCGTACAAGATTAGAACCTTTTTCATGTAATGTCATTGAGTTTTTCTTTATTGATTTAATTGCCATCTAATTGAGTGGTCATCTAAACGTTACGATCACGTGATCGCTGTCTCGAGTTTATATTTTTTTTTCCCCCTCAGAAAGTGCCCAGCGCCGCTAAAGAAGTTCTCACTTCAAAAACATTAGAAAACTAAGGGATTCAGATCGAATGTCATTGGCGCCAAGGAGCCCCTTAACAACGAATTTTGAAAAACCAGCTTTTGCATTTCTTTTTTGTACTCGCATTGGGAACATTATAAAATATCTAAATGACTGGTAAATAAATAAATAGTCATTCACTTTTAAACTTTTTTTATTTCAGACATACACAGACATACACTTATTCGAAGTCAAAAAACACATAAGTTCTCTTGATGATTTTCGGGTTGGTCACCTCTACGAACCACACCCCCGCGTCTTTCCAGATTAAAGTTTTCTGTTTAAGAGGCACGGAGAGGAATGATCTAATGTTGTGTTTTCTTAGCACCTCCAGCAAAAGCCCCTCCGCATGGTATCCCGAGTGTAACTGAAGGATGCTCCTCTCCTCCAGAAGTTCTTTGATCAGCTTCTTGAGATCGATCCGGGCCGCCTCCCACTTGTAAATGTCCACGTCAGGTGCCAGCGCCTCGATTGATGAGATGAATGCAATATTTGTTTCGTCGCTATCTCCACATTTATAATTGTACCCTAACCCCTTGTTACTAAACCATAGCCTCGCAACGAGTTCAATGACGTACTCCATTGTTATTTTCTGATTTTTTAATTAATTTTAGAAAGCGTATGCGTCAGTTACAGGTTGCAGGTATTGTGATCTCATTTATGATATTATAATTGGAACTGGTGGGGGGAGGGGGAGGGGGAGGGGGAAATGACCAAACGAGATAGTCTTATGTAATCTTTCAGTAGGAGTAGCAGAGAAAGCGTTATTATTGTTTGTCCTTGTCACATTCTCACATTTTTTTTTTAATTCCCCACAGTGAATTTAGTATGGTTTATGTTAGGTAACAAATAACCCGACCAAGTTACGTAGGTTATGCTTGATATGTTGTCAGGTATATTAAAACGTGTTTTCAATTTCGTCACTTTGCGTATGTTCTGTCCCTCACGGACTTTCTGACCTCTGAACTCTGACCTCTGACCATTCCGATTGAAAAGATTGAAGAGTATACCCCCAACATCGCACGAGTTTCATGACCATGTCGCATTACAGAATTACAGCATTAGTAAAATCTACTTTATTTCTAGTACTTAGAGTTAATAACCTTTCAAATAAGCTTCATTATCTGACTAAGGTTACAATACTTAATTCATGACGGCTGATATTTGCTTATAATTTCAAACAAATACATCAAACTCTCTCTATCTGTCAAATTCTACGGTGAATGGAAGTTTACAGTCACATACGACTTTTTGTTTTCGAACGTCACGGTCTACATCTCAACGATCGGCAACGCGCATGTAACATCTCGAAATTGCAGGCGTCCATAGGCTACGGTGACTGCTCACTACCAGACGGGCCGTGTGCTTGTTTGCCACCGACGTGGTATATAAAAAAAGAAAAAAACTTATTGAACCTTTTTGCAGTCGGCAACGCGCATGTAACAACTCTAAAGTTGCAGGCATCCATAGGCTACGTTGACTGCTTACCATCATGTGAGCCGGATGCTTGTTCGCCACCGACGTATTATTAAAAAAAAAAAAAAAATCTGGGCCTTTTTGCAGTCTGCAAACTACAAACTACATTTGATAACCAAAAGAGACAAAATCAACCGTAAATAAGTGTGCTAGAAACCCTAAATACTACATGAGCAGGGGGGCCGGAGGTGTCCCCTGTCGAGGTTTTCCTGAGGGTCTAATGATAATAATGATGATGATGATGATGATGATGTATAGGTTTCAAAAGTCTGAACTTGCAAGCGTCCAAAGGCTACGGTGGCTGCTTACCATCAGGTGAGCCGGATGCTTGTTTGCCACCGACGTAGTATATATAAAAAAAATCTGGATCTTTTTGCGGTCGGTAAACTACAAACTCCATACATTTGATAAGCACAAGCGACAAAACCAACCGCAAATAAAAATGCATCCGTGGTAACAATAGAATTCGCAGGCGTCCATGGGCTACGGTGACTGCTTACTGTCAGGCGAGGTCGTCTGCTTATTTGCCACCGACGTGGTATTAAAAAAAACGCCGATATAAGCCTCATATTTTAAAACAAAGTTATTGAATCTTTGGGCAGTCGGCAGCGCGCTTGTATCCACCCTGGAGTTGCAGGCGTCCAAAGGCTACGGTAACAACTTACCATCAGACGGACTGTATGCTTATTTGCCACCAATGTGGTATAATAAAAGAAAAACCCCTTTACGGTTGGTAAACTACAAACTCCATACATTTGATAAGCACAAGCGACAAAACCAACCGCAAATAAAAGTGCATCCGTGTAAACTATAGAATTCGCAGGCGTTCATAGGCTACGGTGACTGCTTACTGCCAGGCGGGGTCGTCTGCTTGTTTGCCACTGACATGGTATTAGACTAGGGATATCTATTCATTTAAGCGATTCAACAACTCACATACAAAGTGGAGACATCTATTCATTTCATAGCGGATGGTTTTGAAACTAACGTTGCGCATACATACTGTCGCCCTCCGGCGGGGCTGGCGGATATTTTTGGAACTAACGTTGCGCATACACAGTGGCGCCTCTAGCGGGGAGTAGAGTGAACTAACGTTGCGCATACATACTGTCGCCCTCAGGCGGGGCTAGCGGGGATTTTTGGAACTAACGTTGTGCATACATACTGTCGCCCTCTGGCCGGGCTGGCGGAAATTTTTGGAACTAACGTTGCGCATACATACTGTCGCCCTCAGCCGGGGATTTTTGGAACTAACGTCGCGCATACATACTGTCGCCCTTGGGCGGGGCTGGCGGGGATTTTTGGAACTAACGTTGCGCATACATACTGTCGCCCTCTGGCGGGGCTGGGGGGGATTTTTGGAATTAACTAGCGGTGTCCACCGACGAAGGCGCCACTAGGGATATCTATTCATTTAAGCGATTCAACAACTCACATACAAAGTGGAGACATCTATTCATTTCATAGCGGATGGTTTTGAAACTAACGTTGCGCATACATACTGTCGCCCTCCGGCGGGGGATTTTTAGAACTAACCTTGCGCATACATACTGTCGCCCTCCAGCGGGGCTGGCGGAAATTTTAGGAACTAACGTTGCGCATACATACTGTCGCCCCCAGGCAGGGCTGGTGGGGATTTTTAGAACTAACGTTGCGCATACATACTGTCGCCCTCTGGCAGGAGAATTTTAGAACTAACGTTACGCATACATACTGTCGCCCCCAGGCAGGGCTGGTGGGGATTTTTGGAACTAACGTTGCGCATACATACTGTCGCCCTCAGGCAGGGCTGGTGGGGATTTTTAGAACTAACGTTGCGCATACATACTGTCGCCCCCAGGCAGGGCTGGTGGTGATTTTTGGAACTAACGTTGCGCATACATACTGTCGCCCCCAGGCAGGGCTGGCGGGGATTTTTGGAACTAACGTTGCGCATACATACTATCGCCCCCAGGCAGGGCTGGTGAGGATTTTTGGAACTAACGTTGCGCATACATACTGTCGCCCTCCAGCGGGGCTGGCGGATATTTTTGGAACTAACGTTGCGCATACATACTGTCGCCCTCTGGCGAGGGATTTTTAAAACTAACCTTGCGCATTCATACTGTCGCCCTCCAGCGGGGCTGGTGGAAATTTTTGGAACTAACGTTGCGCATACATACTGTCGCCCCCACGCAGAGCTCGTGGTGATTTTTGGAACTAACGTTGCGCATACATACTGTCGCCCCCAGGCAGGGCTGGCGGGGATTTTTGGAACTAACCTTGCGCATACATACTGTCGCCCCCAGGCAGGGCTGGTGGGGATTTTTGGAACTAACGTTGCGCATACACAGTGGCGCCTCTAGCGGGGAGTAGAGTGAACTAACCAGCGGCGCATACATACTGTCGCCCTCCGGCGGGGCTGGCGGATATTTTCGGAACTAACGTTGCGCATACACAGTGGCGCCTCTAGCTGGGAGTATAGTGAACTAACCAGTGGCGCCATCTAGCGGAGACCTTTGGAACTAACGTTGCGCATAGACAGTGGCGCCATCTAGCGGGGAGTAGGGTGAACTAAATTGTCACTACCTTGCGCATACATACTGGCGCCCTCTAGCGGAAAAGTTCTGGCCCCGGACCCGTACAAACACACTACTTATATTTAAAACAAAACCATATTTTGTAAACTGCAAAACGTAATTCAAGACCAAAAAAAGTAAGAAATGTTGTCACTTTTTTACTAGCGCGTCTTGTATTTATGTACAAATAAGTAAGTAACAGTACTTTTTTAAATAGTAGGAGTAACATTACTAATGAATAAATTAGCTTAGCGTGATTATTTATCAAAAGGAATTTACTATTTTACAAACATATTATTGCAGTGGCAACATTTTCTTACTTTTTTTGGTCTTGAATTACGTTTTGCAGTATAGTACCTAAAGTTATTCATTATGATTACTAATAACAGGCTTATTATATCAGCATAATAGGTTGAGTAGCAATTTTTAGACTGCAAGCTGGTGGCCACCAACATTCAATTAGCCTAAACCTACCCATACTTCAAAAAAGACAAGACTTCTACCGAGGGCCAAATTACATACAACTCAATATTCTAAGTGTGCCTCCGAGCGACCAAACTAACTTAGGTACCAATTATTTTTCACATTTCCTAGTTCGCTAGTTTCAACAATTAAACCGCAATCCTTGTTCAAAAATAATTGAAATTCCTGCTTAACCCAGGTTTTTAGTGTGTGATTTTCTTCATGGCATTTGCCCTTGATTAAAACGTATTTTTTTTAATAAATATAAAAACTACTAAGTATTTTGCGTTAGCCCCCTGTATTAAGTTTTAGGTTTAAAGGGTTTATAAAGGTCACAAGAAAGCAGACCCTCCAACGCGCACGATCCCTATTAGTGTGTGACTATCGTATCGGCACGATTCGGGAAATGAATTAGAGATTCACTAGATATGAAATAGTAAAGATATGTGACGTTCCACGGCAAAAGGTACCTTATGGCAGCTAGCGCCGCGTTTCGGGAAATGAATTAGAGATTCACTAGATATGAAATAGTAAACTTATGTGACGTTCCACGGCAAAAGGTACCTTATGGCGGTTGGCGCTTACGCATAGCGCCGCAATAATATTGGGGCGACGTTAATAATAGCGTAAGCGCCAACCGCCATAAGGTACCTTTACCCGTGGGACGTCACATATCTTTACTATATCGTAATAGTTAATCTCTAATTCATTTCCCGAATCGCGCCGTATGACGTACGAAAAGTGAATTGTTTTCGATATTGCCGCTTTCTTCCCGTTATCGCTTCGATACGGACAAGACCTTAAGCATGTCAAACTCGCAAACAATAACCATGTGAGCCGTCAACTTGGCTCGTGGAGTTTCGTGTCACGGGCGCTGGGCGTGGCGTGGACCTCACGACAGCCTGGAGGTTGGACCTGACGCCGAAAACTCACACGCTTTGAGTGTCATTCATTATGAGTGTCACTCACGACTTCGTTAATGTATTGTTTGTGTGTCGGATATAGCTGCTAGGATCGTGGGTTTGCATTATATAGGAACATATAGGTAGGTACCCACTATTAATAACTAAGAATAGGAAAGAACATTACGTAGGTATTATTTGCTAATCCGTCAAGTGGACGGAAACTGTGACACCGGATGGTAAACTGACCCAATTACCCTAATACAAATAACGGCTTTTTTTATTTAATTAAATTGACGAAATTACGCTAAGATTTAAACTTTGTAAGAATTACGTCAAAACTGGTAAATATAAAATAGTAGGATATTGATATTACAGACGTAATATCGCGGTTACGGATGTCATCAATGGGAAATAATAAATAAAAGTTTATGCGAATATCATCCGGCTGCAAACGAGAGCCCCTGACATTATTTCGTAGTGATTGAAATACTAGTACATTAAGCACTTTAATAGGCACAATTATAACGAAGGACCAATGTTACCCGTAAAGCAAATAGGTTTACGCTTCGCTAGCGGACGAAAAAAGCTTTTCCAGCACGGATATGATGGTCGTTTTTGTCTACGTGACAGCGTGATATAACGGTATCCGTCACTTACTATCCTGCGGTGTTAAAAAATGACAGTTATTTTATCACGTGAATAAAAGTGGATAAAGCCATCCATAATACGCCTGCTGGACTAGTAAAATGTAACACCACCGGTAAAAAAGGCACAGATCAAGATATATGACATGGTCTATCGCGCTTGATTTTTTTTTTAATTTGGCCTAAAAGAAATGCATATAGTAATTGGTAGGTAGGTACCACCCATGTGTTACCATTCCTGTTAATTATTACTTACTGCATAAGTACCTTTAATAAAGAAGAGGAAGCAAATAATAAATGGTATAGTCTCGGTAAATCAACAATGTTTTTCTCTGAGAAATATCGAGTAATAACTGCTCGTTCCAAGAGAATATTTTACATGTCATTAACTTATTTACGACACCAAAATAATATTTACAACTGATATGACACTTCATTACCCACAATTCACGCACATTGTTCTGTTAAATGTTCATTTAAATACCTAAACGAGTAGGTAACAACTTCATCAAGAGCATTCTTCTCATCGCACAGAGCGCAACGCCTCGAACGAAAGTATAGATGAGCTCGAAATACAAATAAATATTTGCGTAATCAAAGCTCACACCATACAGGTTTAGCCGAGACGACGTTGGTTAGTGGTAATAAGAATCCAGGGATCCTTGTCAATAATACAGCAGACTCACGCCTCTGCGAGATTTTATCTGTGCATCTGATAAATGGTTTGACCTTTCACATACCTACGTGCAGCGAAGCACAAGGTGTAAGAAAATAATTTAACAGTAAGATAATGGGATACAGTAATCAAAAGTGACAGTGAATTTTTGATATTGGGTTGGATTGAACTGATACTTAGCCACAGTTTAAAAAAACAATTTGCAACAGTGGTACACAATAACTTCAAAATAAGTGTAAAAAAACTTGGATTTCTGTAAAAACAGATCTCTTAAACCTACCAACTATTTAACAAATTCACTTCCTGAAATTAGGCAATCTACCATATTTTTTAACCATTCTATAACAAAATCGGGACATTAACATATTTTTTTAACATTAGGGAACAGAATTCACCTTCAAATATGAAAATGAATTATCTCATTCAAATAAAATCTGGTAAAAAGTATCAATACTAATAAAATTAATTTACTTATCTAGTTATACAACTAGATAACAAATCAAATGCATAATATTGTTAAATATTTTAATTTTCTAGTTGATTTACCTTCTCTAGTTAAAAAATATATCCACTAGTTAAACAGGTCTAGAAATTAAGCCATGCACCTACATCATTAAATTACTCAATCATTAATATAATTAGATTATTTTATTGCAAATAAGTATGTATTTAATAGCAAGACTTTTTTGCTAATATTTAATGACACAAACAACTGCCTGTAATAATATGTATTTAAGTGGTACTTCGGCGATTAAAACTAGTAGTAAGGATTTCCCGTGAAGCAATGAACCTGTGCTAATGAAGTAATGACTAATGAGGCACAGTACGAGTTTACAATGATGATAATTGCTGCCATTTGAATCAATAACATTGAATAATTAACGAGATTGCTACTGGATCATTAATATCATATATCTAATTAAATGACGTTTAAAACCAATATTTGCCTAAAATACAATATTTAGTACAAATCATCTTGAGAAATCTCGCTGAAAATTAAAAAGGCATAAATTATTCCAATCATATTTTTTTCAAATTATTGATGAGAGTTATACGCAAAATTTACGGTATAGTAGTGTACCCTATGATGGGCGTGGAACCAGTAATGGGACAAAAAACCACAAATCCTGTAAAATAAGTGTCTAAAAGTAGTTTATAAACACTGCCTGTATATTATCATAAATAAGAGTCCTAGAGCTGTTTCAGTTTGAATTTTTATTAAATTTGGTTGTTTTTTAAGAAATTGGCGTCAATCCAAAAGTTGTCGTGTCACTGAAAAAAAATACCACTACGAATTCTTAACAACTTCGCTAAGAGAGGTGAGTTAATTTATTAAATTTTAATTAATTAATACTTGATGAAAACTAAAATGTGTTTTGTTAATTGCATTTACCATGAGATAAAGTATACAACATACTATGTTGTGAGTCCACACATGTAAAAAAATAGTGGTATTTGGCCCAATCCCATTATAGGAGCTGTAAAACTGCATACCTCCTATAATGGGAAATTTACATAATGATGCTTGCCATGCCATCATTTCATGTTTAAACAATACAGAAGTAAAATGTAGTTACGAAATATGTCAACCAGGAGGTATGCTCGGACTTCGGATAAATTAATATCGTTTTTTAGTGTGGGTCAAATCTTGATAGCCGAGTTTGAGCCACTTTCCCGTTTTCCGATTGAGTTGAAATTTTGTATTCGTAATTAAATATGCAAATCGGATGATAATGCAATATTATGATAACATGGACCAGATCTGATGACCTATTTCAATATTTTATACTGATAGAGCAGTGTCCATTACTCCGGGCCCATTACTGGAGCTTTGGTGTCCATGACTGGAGAAAAATAGCATAGTTTTAATTTGTTAAGTATGTGGAAACTCATTGCAGTATCTTTGATACAACACGCCTGAAACATGAAAAACGGGTAGGACTTTCATCTTTCAATACGCTAAGCGGTAGACCATTCACATGTATTAGGGAAATATCACAAATACTCCAAATTCCCTCTTAAATGTCCCATGACTGGTGCTGTTACTATACGTACCTTTCTCAGTAGCCCCTTATTAACCCCATTGCATTATATTAAATGTATTACCTACTTCAATACTAATCCCTTTTTTTTTCTAAGTAAGTATTTCCGTAGGTAACCTTCTCAAGAACGATTCGCCGCAAGCAGGTTCTATACGGTCATGTCATGACTTCATGAACGAGTAATCTGGACAATTCCTTTTTGGGACAGTATTTAAATTTATAATACTTGAATCGCGCGTTGAGGTTCATAAATTTTACATTTATAAAATAGGTAGGACCTATAGCAAAACAAAATACTCACAAAACGAAATAAGGCAATATAATAATATAAAATAAGTAGGCAGGTAGCTACTCGTACTGCTATGTACTTGCTTCATGAATAAACCGCATGTCGTCCAAAAAGTACCTACTTAAAGTACCTTTAGTAGGTACCTTCTTGTCTTGAATGTACAGAATAAGAGTAGTCATTTGAGAAATCCCTCGATCGATATGTTACCTTATTTGGTCGAGGCAGTTGAAAATACTCTTTGATGATGACGTCATCTTATTTTAGCTGTTTTACATTTTATATAGTTTTTTTTTCTCTCACGATTATACTAAACGTTAGTGAGATATAGGTAATAATATTAGAGCACTGTCTAGTGCCACCTGGAGGGCTATGATGGTTATGTCACCATATCATTAATCATTTAATGCATGATATGACGACTATCTGATAAATGATATAATTCGGTAAAAAGTCGCGAGGATAACGTATAAGTGGCTAATGATAGCGTGATATGTTTTGAGGTTTATAAAAATCTATTTTAAACTCGATGACTTAAGGTGTATATTAAAGAAAAGATGGTTAAATCACATTCTACCACTTATCCACATATGTCATTGAGAGTTAAAACTTATCCATGATTTGAGCTTTTGAAAAATCAATTCTAAACAAGTTTACTTAAAGCGTATTTTAATTAATAGTTCGCGAGGTTAACGTATATGTGACTAATGATAGCGTGACATGTTGTGAGATTTTGAAAAATCATATTTATACTCGATGACTTAAGGTGTTTTTAAAGAAAAGATGGTTAAACCACATTCTACCACTTATCTAGATATGTCATTGACAGTTAAATTTATCCATAGTATGAGCTTTTGAAAAATCAATTCTAAACAAGTTTACTTAAAGCGTATTTTAATGAATAGTTGGCTAAATGACATGCCGCACACACCACTTATGCACATGTGGCATTGATAGTTAAAAGTTATTGGATGATTTAAGATTTTGAAATATAGATTCTAATTGAGTTTATATAAGGTTTTTTTTAAAGTGAATCTCTTATTCCATCGCCTCAAATTTAACCGTCTTTATCATGTCGCAAAATCTACTTTATTTCTAGTACTTAGAATTCATAGTCTTTGAAATAAGCTAATATATTATCGGACTAAAGTAGACTCGGCTACAATACTTAATTCACGATTGCTGATATTTGCTTGTAATGTCATACAAAATTTTAAGGACAGTAGTCGACCTTATTAACCTAAAATACGGTAATCTGTCAAAATCAAATAAATAATACTGCCGTGCTTATTAAGAGCAGTAACTCATTTTGAAATCTACTATTGTACAAGTACAAAGTATCCAATTGAATGACACTTCAAAATGAGTTAGAGTCGGACCAAGAAAAGTGTGCAGCGGATTTGATAGCCCACGCAGTGCAAGTGTTATTTATACGTCATAATTTCATAGAAGTTTGACGTTTAAAATAACACTTGCACTGCGTGGGCTATCAAATCCGCTGCAGACTTTTCTTGGTCTGACTCTATTGCTCTTATTATAAGCACGGCCGAATTATACAATCACACACACTGTTAACTGCACATCGGTGGACTTTATGCCTTTTGAAATAAGGTCCACCGATGTACCTACAGTTAGGAATGTTGCAGTTTAGAAAAAGAAATCGTTTATTTGAAAATAAAACAACCTATTCGCTGGGTGCGATATGACAGCGGACTTTGAAATGTCACATGGCTGGCTGTCATTACGAAGAGAACAAATAATTTCAATGAGATATTGTAATTTACATATATTCTATTCGAACATGTAAATCTTCATTCCCCTCTAAAATGGCATAAATGGCACAATCAATAAATTTCAGGTAGTACACACACACGGACTTTCTCATGGCTGACTTTACGAGAAGTAAAGAAATAAAAATCGAATAAGTAATGCATTTCATATAGGTAACTAAATATCTGGAAGACCGAGCTATGCTCGGAAAACATATAAAAACCTAGCTAGATCAATTTTTCGCCCCCGAAAACCCCCATATAGCAAATTTCATCGAAATCGTTAGAGCCGTTTCCGAGATCCCCGAAATATATATACATATAAATAAATAAATATCCAAAAATTGCTCGTTTAAAGGTATTAGATAGATATGACTGTAAGTAGTGTCGTTAATAATGCAGACTTTTCGTGTTTTTCCAAAAGGATAATAATAAGTTTTGACTTAACATGTGCAAGATGTACCTAAAAGAAATCAAATATGAAGATCATAAGAGCCACACCATTGAAGCTCGTGTACCTAATTCGTCAAGCTTCACTCAGCTTCAGTGACAAACGTCCTTGAATTTAAGCTGTTTTTTTCTGTTTTTGCAATCTTTGACGTAGTACATACATAATATTATGATCCATTAATGTAATAGAAAGTAAAGAAATAATTTATTTTTTACAAATTGATTCTAGTTTTCTACTATTCTAGTTACGAGTGGAAAATGTGATTGTGTGTACGTTAGGAGTAAACATATCGCGGCTCTGATGTACTACATCAACTCCTAAGAAAACTTCCCAAAAACCAGTGAAAAGCAGCAATTGGGCAGACCTAGTGCCAGACAGTTCGCCAAAGAAAATAACTCAAAAGGGAAATACCTACTTTGAAGAAATGTTTGCACCTGCAAAGAAAATTAGGTGTAATCCTTTGCCGTTACATGTTGGAATTGAAGGGAGAGTCAGCATTAAAGTTAATAATGGAAGCTGGTGCTTTATTTATTATTATTACTTTAAATACACAGATACGTAGGTAAACCTCGCTAGTAAAAAGTGACAGTTGGTCTGCCGAAAGTTTCTTTTTGGGCCACGGTGCGCGTTGCGATCGATGCGTGGTTCTCCGACCCAGCGAATAATATGTACATCTTCTAGTAATAAGTAAAACTAAATGACTTAACAAATACAATATTACCCCCCACTCTGATTATACCCCGGACGTAATGTGCCAAAAATACTGGCGGCATTACCTCGCTAAATGGCCAGTGATATTTGTTGGACAAGGAAAGAACCAGAGCGAGGGTCACAGCCCCTTTCCCGTAAGCGTCACCTTATACTAGTCCTATATGTTGCGGCAGGAGCAAATATCGTCAGTCATCGCCTCCCGCTTAATACTTTGTCTGAGATGATAGTTTCTTAGATGCTATCGTGAATTAAAAAATTGACAGCCGGTTGTATCGCTGTGGAAAGACCGTCAGTTGATCACATGAACATGTAAATTTTTTTTTTCAATCATCGCCTGATACTTTGCCAGATGATAGTTTAGATGCTATTATAAATAAAAAAACCGTCAGCCGGTTGTATAGCGGTGGAAAGACCGTCAGTTACTTGCATAAACATGTAAAAAATACGAGTAGGCCCGTATTTCATGCCTTAAAGGGGTGGAATTTTGTATGAGGACTTAACAACAACTGCACAACAAACATTGTCAATAGGAACTGTCCCGGTGTAGGACCGGCGCTGGTGCAGAATTTAGTCAAAATTTGGTACGGAGATAGTTTGACTCCCGGGGAAGGACATAGGATACTTTTTATCTCAGAACTCACCCCTTAAGGGGGCGAAATGGGGGATGGAAGTTTGTATGGGCAATCAATAACCGCTGAACCGATTTAAATTGAAATTTGGTATGGTGATAGTTTGAGTTGTGAGGAAGGATATAGAATAGTTTTTATCCCCGAAATCATCCCTTAAGGGTGTAAACAAGGGGTGGAAATTTGTATAGGGGTTCAATAATTTCTTGAAATGGGACTTGCCTTTTATCATTTAAAAGTTCGTAAGAGATAAATAATGTTTATGTATTTGTGACCAATTTTATTAGCCATACCTACCTCCCATACAACCATTTCCAGTCGCCGTTACGACGCGGTGTAGACACATCTTGTGTCGACACCGTCTGTTTCGGTCACAATTCCAGTCGCAGAGTCGTCGCCGTGTCGACACAATTACCAGAAATGGGGAAGGGTCGACACATGACACAAAGTGACATAAAGTGTGGTCGCCGTGTGCACACATTGTTTCGGGTTTGCGACTACTTTATGCCAATATCATTCGTTCATTCGTTCATTTTGTTCCTGTCAAATGGAAACTGTCAGATGGAAAAATAGTTAAATAAAAATAAGTGTCATTAATACGCCATCTCTAAAACGGATTACAAGACGTAATTATATATTGTTTGCATTTATATTACAATAGGACTTAAATTATAATGGGGAATTAAACTGCTCGAGTTATTTGATAAACTAAGTGTAATATAATCAACGCGCCACCACATTGTTTTAGTTTAGCCAGAAATGAAATTGTTTACTTCTCAGTGCCTGTGTTCATAAATATATTATTTGATGCATTTTTAGTACTTCGATGCGTATACTATACTTAAATAACAGAAATAACGCTTTACATACTACGAAACTTGTTAATTATGATGTATAAATATGGTTTAAGGCTGAGAAATATTGCAGTCACAAAGTAGTCGCAAATGTTTCGACTTTGTGTCGACTCTGTGTAGACACATGACACGCGCTGTCAAAAGTAATAACAAAGTTACTGGATTTGCAAAATGGCTCCTTGTGTTCATTTGTTTTCAGATATTCTCAAAGTGTAAAAATGCCGTGGTCAGAGATGGGACTTAATAGATTAACTGTTTATTCGACTAATTAATGGAATAAAAAAGTTAATCCTCAAATTTTAATCGCGATTAGTTTAGTCGACCTAACATAGATTGAAATTGAATTAATCTGAATATTAATCGAATAAATTATCGATTAAATCTCGGTTGGAAGTTGAAAGGGGGCCAGTTTTGTACGTAAAAATAATAGAAATGTCTTGCATGCAGATGGTAGCCAAACACTTTGTCATAAAAGTCGAGATAGGTGTCGATTTATAGGTTTTAGGGAGTGCCGATTTCGAAAATGATGACCATTTTGGAATCCAAAATGGCGGCCATGCACTGTGTCATAAAAGTCGTCATGGATGTCGTTTTATACGTTTTAGGGGGCCCCAATTTTGAAAATGATGACCATTTTGGAATCCAAAATGGCGGCCATGCACTATGCCATAAAAGTCGTCATGGGTGTCGTTTTATAGGTTTTAGGAGGCGCAGATTTAAAAAATGATGACCATTTTGGATTCCAAAATGGCGGCCATGCACTATGTCATAAAACTCGTCATGGATGTCGTTTTATAGGTTTTAGGGGGCCCCGATTTAGAAAATGATGACCATTTTGAAATCCAAAATGGCGGCCATGCACTATGGCATAAAAGTCGTCATGGGTGTCGTTTTATAGGTTTTGGGGGGCGCAGATTTAGAAAATATGACCATTTTGGATTCCAAAATGGTGGCCATGCACTATGTCATAAAAGTCGTCATGGGTATCGTTTTATAGGTTTTAGGGGGCGCAGATTTCGAAAACGATGACCATTTTGGATTCCAAGATGGCGGCCATGCACTATGTCATAAAAGTCGTCATGGATGTCGTTTTATAGGTTTTAGGGGGCGCAGATTTCGAAAACGATGACCATTTTGGATTCCAAGATGGCGGCCATGCACTATGTCATAAAAGTCGTCATGGATGTCGTTTTATAGGTTTTAGGGGGCCCCGCTTTCGAAAATGATGACCATTTTGGAATCCAGAATGCACTATGTCATAAAAGTCGTCATGGGTGTCGTTTTATAGGTTTTAGGGGGCGCAGATTTCGAAAACGATGACCATTTTGGATTCCAAGATGGCGGCCATGCACTATGTCATAAAAGTCGTCATGGATGTCGTTTTATAGGTTTTAGGGGGCGCAGATTTCGAAAACGATGACCATTTTGGATTCCAAGATGGCGGCCATGCACTATGTCATAAAAGTCGTCATGGATGTCGTTTTATAGGTTTTAGGGGGCCCCGCTTTCGAAAATGATGACCATTTTGGAATCCAGAATGGCGGCCATGCACTATGTCATAAAAGTCGTCATGGGTGTCGTTTTATAGGTTTTGGGGGGCGCAGATTTCGAACATAATAACTATTTTGGAATCCAAGATGGCGGCCATGCACTATGTTAAAAGTCGACATGGATGTAGTTTTATTGGTCATGGTCATCATTTTCGAAATCTGCTCTTCCTAACACCTACAAATCAACATCTATGACGGCTTATATGACAAAGTGCACGGCAGACATCTTGGAATCCAAAATGGTCATCATTTTCGAATTCTGCACTCCCTAAAACCTATAAAACGATATCCATGACGACTTTTATGACAAAGTGCACGGCACACATCTTGGATTCCAAACTGGTCATCATTTTCGAAATCGGCACTTCCTAAAACCTATAAAACGATATTCATGACGACTTTTATGACAAAATACGTAGCCGCCATCTTGGATTATAAAATGATCATCGTTTTCGAATTCTGCACTCCCTAAAACCTATAAATCGACATCCGTGACGACGCAAGTTATCTTAATTTTCAGATCTAACAAATTGCTACAGAATACAAAGGACAAAAAAGAAGCAAGGAGGTAATGAAACAAGCAAAAATACAGATGATTCCTCGACGCAATTGTATGCTTCTTAAATTGTGTCATTTCGACCTTGTAATTTTTTAAGTAAATGTTTTTGTTTATCTATGAGGATCTCACTAGAATAATATAATCAAGCTATGTTTATATTTGATGATTGAAATAGTAACGCAAAAATAAAAATTATATTTGTGTCTTATATTCCAGCCGAAGACTTTTATTTTTCTTTTTCCTTCTACACAAGTTTGGCCAAGTAATAAGAATTTAGGGCTCTCAATTTTATTTTGACTTCTACAACAGTAAAACTACGAGACCATGTTTGGTATCATTTTCGTATAAATTCGCAGTACCAAATTTAGTTATGGTATCACATTGACACCATTCCAAAGTAAAAACATATAAACTTATTAAAATACTTTCTTTTAAACTCCTCTTCACGCTTAAACTGCTGAACAGTTTTAATTTAAATTTAGTACACATATATTTTGAGTCCCGAGACAGGACATAATAAGTTATCTCAAAAATCATCCTTTAAAGGTGTGAAATGAGGTGTAGGGGGGAATTCAGAATTGACTTCTTGAAGTTAATACTGTTTAAGTTTAGGTTTGTGGTCATGTTTTTTTATCATTTTTAACTAAATCAAAGATGTAGACCATCCCAAATTTAATATAAATCGGTTTAGCGGTTATTGATTTCCCGTACAAATTTCCACGCCACTTTTCACACCTTCAAAAGATGATTTTGGTTATAAGATCTATCCTATGTCCTGTTCCAGGACGCAAACTATTTCTATACCAAATTTCAACGAAATCGGTTCAGCGGTTAAGCGTCAAGAGGAGTTTAAAAAAAACCGGCCAAGTGCGAGTCGGACTCGCGTATTAAGGGTTCCGTACATTAAGTCCGACTCGCGCTTGACTGCACATTTCTAATAGGTTTTCCTGTCATCTATAGGTAAAGAACTATTTTGTGTATTCAGACGGATAGACATACAGACGCACGAGTGATCCTATAAGGATTCCGTTTTTTGGTTTTGAGGTACGGAACCCTAAAAATATTTTTTTTAATTTTGTGGAATGGTGTCAATGTGATACCTTAAATGGATTCAGCAACCCAGATTTATGCGAAAACGATACCATACACGGCCTAGCACCTTCACTGATGTAGATATATCAAGATAAAATTGATAATCCTAAATAAACTTTCAAGAGCGGATATCTCAAAAACTATTCAACATATCGAAAAAATTGACTGAATAAACTTGTAACAAATTAAATTAACTTTCATTTTGTATAAGTGGCCATGTCGCTAAGATGCATAGTTTCCGAGATATAATCGAAAAACCGGAAAATGGGACCTTCAAAGCCCCCTCTCTTCCCCCCGCTCAAGGGCTACGGCCGGGGACTTTTAATATGTTCACCTCCTAACTTGTACTAACCAAGTTACAGAGTCAAAAATTGTGTTCCGAGCATTTCCCTCTACAACTTTTTGAAGCATTCGTTGGCTGACCTAAGTAGCTTATTGCATTTCTTTAAAAACTTTTCTGTAAAAGGTTGACGGTCGTTGGGCGTTTATATGGTTTTGGTCGATTATTATCATTTGCATCGCCCATGATGACTTACTAGAATTACTTACGAGCACACGAGACACTAATAGTAGTTTGACAAACCTTGGTTTTCAAGAGGTATTTTATATTGACATTTGCTGTCACAAATTTGCTGTCAGATTTAGTCGCAAACCGCACGCAAAGTGCACACAAATGTGTCGACACCTTGTTACGGAAAAGTGTACACACGGCGACGACACTTTGTTTCGAAACAATTCTAGACACATTGTGTGGACTCTGTTACGACACATCTGACATTTAGTTACCACTTTGATGATTCTGCGACTGGAATGGTTATATGGGCTTTAAGGGTGAAAAAGAGATGACATGGGGGTGGAAGTTTGTATGGAGAATAAATAAAAAGCAACTTTTAACTTCTCCAACTTCTTTATCTTCCTAACCTTCTTCAACTTCTCCAACATCTTCATCTTGTTGATCTTTAACTTAAACTTCTCCAACTTATTTAACTTCTTCAACTTCAAATTCTCCAACTTTTTCAAGTTTTTCAACTTCGACTTCTCCAACTTCTTCACCTTCAACTTCTCTAACTTCTTCAACTTCAACTATTCCTACTTCTTCTCCATGGTCTTCCAGTCCAGTTCCTCTCAGGTCTCCATGGTCCAGTTCCTCTTTGGTAACTACCGTCAGCCAGTAGATGCAGTGATGTTAGAACCTAAATCAAAGAGTTGTAAGTTGGTATGTCGTTATTAAATAAGGTGACAATAATGATTTGAGGAATAGTGCAACATAATACGAGTATCTTTACTTTAAAATGTGCTGGCAATCCATCACCATGTTGAGGCTTGAGGTCAGCGTCGAGTTTGGCACACAAATAGAGTGCCAATTCTTTGCACACTCTATAATGTGCCGAAACTCTTCGCTGGGCATATCAAATGGGTTGCATGTAGCCCTTAATGGCCCGTCGTTGGAGTTCTCTATGCTATTTTTCTTCGATAGCAGCAGCTGCCAAGAAGAAATGATGTACGTATTGATAATGTTATATGTAAATTCAAATTTAATTCAAAGTTCAAATTGTATATAATATATACAATTATTAAGAAAAAAAAACAGATACTTACCTACTGATATTTTAACTTCAAGAAATTGCATTTTTCACCACAAGAGCACTTATGACTTATGAGTGAAATGCAAACAATTTGTACATAGTTAAGCACCTGTAATTAGTCCAAAGTTAATTGATTCCATTGTGTTACCACAGTTAAGCCATTTCTATTTAAGTAAGATGCATGAAAGTGTGTTAGCTGTTAGCGAATGCTATAGACTTATATGTGTACGATTTAAGTACAATAAAATACAAACAATACAATTTACATAGTTATTTTTCGTAACACAAATGAATCAATTAAGTTAAGACTAATCACAGCTTCTTAACTGCGCTTATCGTGACCCAGTGAGCACTACGATAAATTAATCAAAGGCTAGCCGTCAAAAATCGACTATATGTCTAATTATCCAACAATCGTAGCCATTTACCGTGTATTGTTGTCCAAGTGGACAAAACGGTATGAATGTTATAAAACTGTATAAATCTAGACAAGTGGCATTTATATCATTTAACTTATCCACTTATCCACTAAGTTTAAGGTGGAAATGTAGACAAATGACATATTATCCAACGACCATGTTATGCAGTTAATCATTTAACGACTATCGCTGTCAAAAGTGGAAAAGACGACAAATCAATAAAAACTGGATAAAATGTCAGTTTTATCATCATTTATACAGCCATATCATTTATCCAGTCGACCATCATAGCCTTACAGGTGGCGTATACTAATTAATAGATTGTTTTATAGAAAATCCACATAATACATTTTAATCGACGGTACTATATAGGTGAGTTTCCCTTTTATACATGTATAGAATTACTGTAGATACGATATTTATGAGTTTTATTACATTATATAAACCAGCGAAATTGTAAAACTCGGCAAAATGTGATTCGGACCAATTAAACAAATAAAGATCATAAAATAAATTAACGTAAGGTTTAATTTTTGGTGTTAATGTGCTAGATTCCTTATTATGGTAAGGCATACAATGCTAACCAGAATAACAACGTAGTAATCATGTTCACAAACTATAAAATTGCCGTAATAATAAATAATTAACTTCTGGAGTTTAAACAAATAACGATTTTTTTTATTCAAAAATTATCCTCCTTGTTTCCAATTACGTAAGTAAAATATGTCTCTCATTTTAATATCAATGTTATTTCAAGTTTATAAATATTTCGTTATAAAATTTATTAAATCGTGCAGTAGTTATTTATACTAATAATAGGATATAATATGGCATAAAAATAGAATAGCCGCCTCGATACACTCAAAATGCTGTTATAGTCAGACCGTAAAAAGTCTGCAGCGATTTTGATAGCCCACGCAGTGCAAGTGTCATTTTAAACGTCAAACTATCTATTTATGATTTAAATAAATCTAAATATTTAAATTCTAGTTAATAATGTAAGATATTATACGATTACTTTTTTAATTACCCCGCAGTCTAAATTTCCCTCCCTGCACCTTGCTTTAGGTACTTATAAAGATGTTTTTCACCACATTTTGAATTCCATTAGACGTTATGTAACGTTAGTAGGTGAACTAGCTATAAAACATAAAATCTTAATAAATTTAATTGAAAATCTTAACATATTAATTGAATAAGTCCCTGTGGACATTAATTACGGGTCCACGGTCACTGATTGGCGTTTGATACAGTGCGTCCTTTCTTATAATTGGAGCCACGTAACTGATAATGTTGTTATTTACTATATCAATTTTGTAACTAGAGATACATAGATACTATCTCGAGTAATTTGACTTTCAATGCAAATACCTGAACATGTTATACAAATAGAGTTAATACGTACAGTTTATGTAAATCGACAGTAGTTTATAGAAAAGGAGTCATATATATAAAGCACAGAAATGTTGAGAGCTCTTCATTCCACTATTGATGATTATATATCTGAATACCAGATGCATCGTTAACTTTTTTAAATACTTAAGTATATTAGACCGATATGTTCTCATTTTGGAGATTTGGGGATTTAACATAACTATTACCATCGTCCACGATTTTAACTAACAGTTCGCAAACCTTATGAGGTTTACATAATTTAATACAATTTTCAAGACAATTTGATGCAACAGCATGAATATAAGGTCCACTAATAAGGTTAGATAAGAGTGTTTAGTTCTATTAATAGTAGGTATTAGTACGCTCTACGCGACTACATTTCCATCTGCGCTACTTGGATAATAGGCAGTCCTCAAATGTGCTGTCTACAGAATCTTCCTGCCTCGCATAGCTAAACTGTGGAACGGACTATCACCACAGTATTTCTGGACCGACACGAACTTCAAATCTTCAAGAAAAAGCTTCCTATCTTAACCGCCCGCAACGCACTTGCATCAGTTGTAATTGCTTACGATCAGACGATTCGTCAGCTCGTATAAATCATATGATACATATCATAACATATCATTAAAAGAAATTAGGCACCTACTACGAGCTACGTAGATCGTATAGTCTAGCTATATCTGTAGTAAAAATATATAAGCTAAGAAGTTAATAACAAATCTAGGACATTAGGACTGGATCACTCAGAAACATGTTTAAGACAAAGTCTAGTCAAGCATACGGAGCACCTTGACATTTTGATTATAATATTGCTCAATAATATCATAATTAGACAACGGTAATTTGTGGATAGCCTTAATTAAGTAGTAATGAATAAGTATAGTACTTAACTAAGTAATTTGTTATGTGAGCCAAAGTAAACAATAGTGTAGTTTATAACTCAACCAGTTGACGTGCTAGTACCTCAATAATTTGAACTATGTATGACGTACCTCATGGTACCATAAAGTTATTACGCCTCACTCAATTCGACTGTTCAATTTGAATACCTGTACGGCTACCATCAGTTTGGCATTGACATGAACGCTATCGTGAACGTAATTTACTTTCTATGTATCTCTTTCGCACTAATATGTCAGTACGAGTGAGATGCATAGAAAGTAAATTACGTTCACGATAGCGTGTATGTCAATGCCAAACTGATGGTAGCCGTACTGACATAATGTTCGTGCTAAGTTACTATAATACTGACGAATAATCAACTATGGTAATACTATATAATATTAACAGTAGAACGCATCAAAACACTATGTACCTATGTACAAAAATTATTTCATGCTATGACGGATCTTTTGCATTGACGGCATTTTTTATTAAGATAGCAACAAAAAATCTATTCATAATATAAAATATTGATCTTTACGTGCATGCTAATTTATTACATTTATTAGGTACGTACATTTTTTACAAGAGCGCGTCGTTAATATTACAATCCTTATTCAATAACGTTCAGATATTAGCGGTCTTAGGGTGCTGGGATAACGTCCCAAGAGTCTACTTCTCATTTCATAGGAAAAAGACAGTAGAAAAACAAATAAATAACTTATGAACTAAATATATCTATAATACTAAATTAAAACTAACAACCCTAAATATATCTAAAATAAAATAAGGAATATAAAAACTACTCAAAGAGGTCTCCCCGCGCTACCCCCGGCGCAAAGGTGCCCATCACACTCGCTGCGTTACCGCGTTGAATTGCGATGGACAGCCTTTGCACCAGGAAAAACCCGGAGCGCGGGTCAAGGCCCCTTTCTTGCATGCGACTTCTCATTTGGTATATATGGCTGATATGCATTTAGAGTTGCACGCTTAGCCTGGCTAAACAACTGCTATCTATTTATTTAACAGTTACCTAGATCTAGTGACATGAAACAACGTTCCCTCCTTACCTCAATATATTTTATAAGCTCAAAAAAGCTTGTCTCGGACATCACTAGCAAGCTATTATTAAACAATAGTTTCTATTACACAACTCGTTGATCGATTGTACCCATTAACCGCTCTCGAGGAGTCTCGAAGGCAAAGTGCTACCGTAAATTAAAAACCCAAGTCGTCCGTCTAAATCAATAAGAGCAACATAATGACAGCGTACAGTCGATAACGAAATTTGAAATATGAATTTAGGATGATATATAAGTCATCTTCCTCTCGTTATCCCGGCTTTTGCCACGGCTCATGGGTCCGCGTCGCAACTAATCCAACGGATGATATAATTAATATTTAAGTGCCGACCTCTAGGTCAGCCTTACACAAGTCGACAGTCCCACATTGATTTAGTTACAAAATACAAACATCTTAACATACAATTTTTAAATCTATAATACCCACTACCCACCGGACATAGCCCACCGGATTAGCAAGCTGAAGTGGCAATGGGCAGGCCACATTGCACGCAGAGAAGATGGCCGATGGGGTCGAAAAGTGCTCGAGTGGAGACCACGAACTAGCAAGCGCAGCGTAGGACGTCCACCCACAAGATGGACAGACGACCTTGTTAAGGTCGCCGGAAGACGCTGGATGCGGGTCGCTTCCAACCTGCACGTATGGAGGTCCAAGGGGGAGGCCTATGTTCAGCAGTGGACGTCTTATGGCTGAGATGATGATGATGATGATGATGATGATGATGAATATTATATTAGGTAATAGGATAGGATTATAATAATATAAATATATATGAAGTAGAACGTAATGACCACTCCACAGACCAAACAAATTTCAATTGAAGTGTACAATACTTAACCTTGCCCAACTAAACTAACGCCACTAACCACAATTATCTGTACCACAGTTATTTATTGAGAAGCCATATATCTTCCGTGCTACATTATGTCTTATTTTTAATTGGCTTGTATGTTACACTGTAATTACAAATGTTTGAATTGATACAGAAACGATTTATTGGCCCGAACGGCCGGCCGCGGGCGTTTTGCCTATTCTAGTTTCTCCACGAGATTGCAAAAATTTGCAGTCGTGGTAAAATCTTATTCACATTAATACATTACATCAAGGTTAGGTCAGATTAACTGTGTGACACTGTCAGAAAAAATGATATACCTAATATACCTATAGGTAATATGAATATGACTGTCAAATTTTAGAGTTTATAATTATGTAATTACATACGTTGTTGTGTGAACAGTTGTATACCCCACAATTACAACTTTGTTTAAAAAAACAGAGAATTGTTTGCTTACTTTAATACAATAAGCGACGAACTTGTAGGGACTACGTTTTTTGTATATTTAAGAAAGTAATTAAAAGTTATTTACACCCGGCCCCGGGTACCGCCAACTCGTCAGCTAAAGGTACCAGTTACATCAAAAAAGTGTAAATTAAATACTCGTAAGTACCTAAGTATTGCATAAGCATGTATTTATGCTTATTTTAGTTAGATTAGTGTTTTTAAAACAATGCGGCTATATGAACACTATTACGTTACTAGATAAGCATCATATTTGTCACGACTCGGGGCAAAAAAATACAATATTAGAACGCGACAGACAGCATTCCAGCATACGTAGCTTTACAAACCAAACACTATTATTATACTTTTACAACGACATCAATAAATCATAGTTCGCTGAGTGATACAACACAGGGATAATAAAAATTGAATTATATGCGTTACGACTGCTGGATCTCAGTCCATATTTTGATGTGTGGGCGTTGATGATTACGTAGAGAACGTCTAAGTATGAATTAGTTCTTTCGTAGGTAGAGTTCTGGGGGCCGATTTTTGAAATTCGACCACTCGATTTCGTGTATTTCGTTAAATGATATCTCCACTACTAGGCGTTTAAATTCTACTAATAGAATTGAAATCGAGTGGCCAATACCACTAGATTCCAAATTTCGATCGCTCGTATTTCAAAAATTAGCATTTCGCCGTTTTCCACCGATTTTCGAGTGACGAAATCGAGTGATCGAAATTCAAAAATCGGCCCCCTGTACAGATAAATACATATATGGTTATACCTAACATGACAATTGTTTAAAAACCGACATTTTTTAAATAGCATAATTCAAATGGTAATGTTTCTAATTGACTGTGAGTGGTCATACTGATCGACCCTTGCGGACTTCAATACTCATCAACTAGATATTGTAGCCCAAACGTGAAATAACTGCATAGCATAGAAAAGTAAGCTTGATTTATTGAACGAATTCCGATTCTTTTACCCGTTACCGTAAAGCGCATTAAGTCGCCCTTGCGTTGAAAGTACCTATGTATACTATCTATAGAAAAGTATGTCGGTAAGTAGTGTTCATGTTTTCTTGGAAATTTAATTAAATTCAATGAGAGCTCGTTGGAAGAAGTATTTAATACTGTCGGTTTCAATAATATGATGTACTTAGTACATATTTGATTAGAATAACCTTATTCCACGGATCTCTAATTGCATAGGTACTAGCCTACTGTACACTCTAATCAAATATGACCTTTACGTCTTCATGATAGAGGCTACTTTATTTGCATTTCTCAGCATGAATAATTCGCACTCAAAGTTTACTAGCTTATAACTCCGGTCGCTCATGCTAAACTACACTTTATGTTTATTTAATTAGGGTTTGTATTAGCGTATAAAGGACTGGAAGTTTAGGTCTTTTTGTAATGTGTAAATGTATTTGGTGACCTGGGCGGGCTGGGTGCAGATAAACATGCGACATTGACTGCCTAAGTGTACGCTTATTAAACGCGTAATGACAGGCCGACGAAAGTCATTCTGAATTAAGTAATTACTCCGGACCTTACTTTAGAGCCGCACAAATTACAGTGATCGGGGTACATAGGAAATGTGTAATGTAGTTAGTTTAGTCGCAGTTTTCTCTAAAAATGTATCTATAAAACTTGAATGAGCCCAGGTAAAATACACTAGTAAAATAATTTGTACCTATATACATCGCTACAGTGTTACTATATTATACATGTAAGACGTCTGTTGTACATAGGTACCTATGTTTAACAAATAAATAATTTGGAATTGGAATAGCGTCTGCTAACCCTACCGTAATCGCATTGATTTAAATTAAATGCTCATTTATTTCTTAGTACCTAACGATGGCCGAAAGGTACGTCGAGTGTCGGTCAAATCTGAGGGGCTACCGCGAAAACTGAAATTAGCAAATTGCGGGGATCTTTCTCTTTTACTTCAATGAAGGCCTGATAAGAGTGACAGAGAAAGATCCCCGCAATTTGCGAACTTCGATTTTCGCGGTTGTAGCCCTGACATCGTAGGTTCCTAGATTGTACCAATTCATGCTCAAAATATATGAACTTGCACTATACTGTTTTGATAATAGAATATAGAAGGCTTTGGCTGATCCAATACCTATATCTGATGGCGATTGTACATATTTGTCAACTTAGAATATTCAGACGACAGGCGCTTTCTTACTGTTTGTGCCAATTCATGAGATTAAGTTGCCGAGAAAGCCCCTATCCTAAAAGATACTAACGGGTGTGACATACTTTAGATGGTTTTACAGGCATCATATGGCAGATGTTGGATGTAGGCATTTATGCAAATGATAAGTGAACAAGTCGTTTAAAGTCCAATATATGCTGAGCCGATCGTGTATTCAATGCAATAATTGATCACTTTTACACTTATCTCACTTTAAATCAGAAGATTGGAACATTCAGAACCTCCGCCGTGCCAAAATTATTTATTGCGTTGAATGTTCTTTCGATTCCACAATTAATGCATTAGTCTTCCTTAATCATTCAAATCTTTAAGTATAGGCTGAGAGACATTGTTTATACTTAAAATGGTAATGGCATTGACTTTTTACGAGCTTTTTATTTAGAGGCATTCATTTTTTAATTGTGTAATTTTTTGCAAGCTGACGTACGTGAAGGTAGTGCCGGGATCGGGTCGAAAGATCCTTAAATATCCACTATGTCCTCATGCGAGGTCTATTCAGAATGATCTAAGTATTCTAAGTAGGCCGATATATAAGTAGAGATATGTTTACAAGAGCTGGACCAGGCGTGGCTCACTGCGCGATTTCGTCGCTTTGCTACAGGTAGGTACCTAGCTAAAAGTACATCCGTTACACCCCAATTTTGGGGAAAGCCATAAGCCGCGCGTGGCGCTGTCGCCACCTAGCGGCCATATCTGTGCTGATCGTAACAGACGCGTTTTGTTAGAGAGTGGGTCTTCTGTACCTAGTACTATTATTTATTCTGTGGCTGGACATAATTTACTATAAAGTACCATTCTTAAAGCAATAGCCTATTCACTCATCTCACGACATAAGTCATCCTTTCATGTTTAACTTGACCTCTTGATTAGTAGCCACTATGCATAATTTAGACCAAAATCATTCAGTTATTCATAAACGAGAACAAGAGCCCTGTAATAAACATCGAATAGCGGCAATGATGGATAAAAACATAAAAAGTGATCATTGTAGACCAATGGCCATATAAGGTTACACGATGTTCATTATTTTATGGAGCCAGTGCCATTCAGAGCAAACGCGCACCTTTCACGCTTCACTCTTTTTAGAAGGCGATCAGCATTCCAGCGTTTTTTTCACCGCCAAGTTCAACTGATATTCACAAAGACTAACGACCACATGACTCAACATGGACCAGTATAAGCTCTGCCCTTAATTATGCATAGTTGTTACGAATAGCAATGTTCAATTTATAATAGACACGGGCTTACAGTCGAGGTTAAAGTGTTTTGTGAATAAACTGGCAAAGGAGCATTTACATGAAATTGTCTACCGTTTATCCCGTACAAACGCGAATTTTCTGAAGATTTTCAGGTATAAGAGTTTCCTTTTCAATGACAAATGGTCAAAAATATGGGCAGAAAAATAATCGCCTGCTTTCAATGTCCAAAAAAAAGTCGCAACACAGGAAATAAAATGCGTTTGTAACATGCTCCCAAACCAGCCTTGTTTCAGAATAGGCAGACCACACGCATTAGGGACACCATACGAAGGACTATTTATATTTAAAAACATACTTGTAACATTTTGCTTATCTGACTGCAGTAAATCGTAAACATAAAAAAATATAACACCAAAATGCAGTCGCGAGTTATAAAAAAACCGAATATCGGCCTAGCTGCAAGGTTGCTCGTGCCGAAAGTATCTAATCTTAATCAATCATGAAATCGAAATCATTTTTTATCTTAAGCATTGTTTAACGCGTATAATGATAGGTAATATATCAATCTACCAATCTTAATGTATTTAGGAAGTACAATCGAAGTAGTTTACCATTTTATATAAAAGTTGTTTGCCACTACTATACTTGTATTCATTCTAACTCCTATACGTGTGTGAATATGTCACGCCCTCGCCAGACAAAGAATGAAGGACTTTGGAGCAGGATATCTATAACCAAAGGACTTTAAAACGCTACCCATGAGCTCCATCATCCGACACATGAATATGGTGGGAAAAGCTCTTGAGTAGCTGACGGATCCTCTCTAGGGGGTAACTGCACAATAGATCCCTATGGATCGAAGTGTATCCGCAAGGGCCCCCGAAAACAATAAGATAAGATAAGAAGATAAGAACTCCTATACGTGGGCCATACTGAAAGTTTCTGGATTCTGATAGATGAGACGACTTATTTTTTCTAAGTGGCTAATCCAGGAATTTTCAGATGCCACGAATATTCGGCAACCATTCGGTATTCGGCCTATTCGGCCACTTTGCCGAATATTCGGTATTCGGCCGAATGTTGCCTACTATTCGGCCGCATACCGAATATCTGTTGCACCTACCTAAAAAGAAAAATTACACAAAAACATTACAAAAAACTATATTTAATATTTCTAATGTATTCTTGGAAAGTAGTTAAATACGAAGCCACGTTTTTGAGCATTTCTTGATTACAAAATATTTTATTTTTATCATGGGTCTGATTTGATTGACTCACTAATCACATTCATTAATTCTGTGCAACATAAAAATATATTTTAGCAAACGTTGTGCTTTGAGCCGAGAGAGAGGCCGAATATTCGGTATTCGGTATTCGGCCAAATTCACTATTCGGGGCATCTCTAATTTTCAGTATGCCCTAAGTAGCGATGTGACGAGTCCTCGTCCTTAGCGGCGCACCTCTTCTTCCACTCGAGCTGCCATCATACCTCATACCTGTTTGTATTATGATACATATAAAACACTTTATAGATCAATGCCATAGACGGCATAGATGTCTGACCCGTTATGCATTAAGTAGAGCATACAAGCGGAAGATAAAGATGTATTTATCAGTAGATAGGTACAAGTTAGTAGATAAGTACAGTCAACTGCAATAATATATTACTCTTCTAAGGCCGCAAAATATGCGAGACGCTCTTATGGCTCTACAAATAAGATCGTGTCAGATATTTTTGCGTTGTGTCTTCGTTGTGTCACATATTATTGAAGGTGACTGTACAAGTGTACACTTGTAAGCACTTTTGCCCACTTACGAGAGCGGTAGTGTATAATTATATAATTGTTATCAGTATCACACATCTCTGAAGGCTTGAAATTAACAATAAAAAATCTATAGTAGTAGTACTAAGAATGATTTATATGAAACGTGACGTGACAATTGTATGAAACGTCATAAAAATACATTTTGCAATAATAGAACAGTAGGTACCTACTTACATAGAATGTGTCCTTATGATTATATGCAAAATTGAGCTTCAAAAGCAAGGTCGCACTCATCCAATGCCAAGTCAAACAAAAATAGCGTTGCACATATTTTCTGCTATCCCATTGGTGGTATGACAAGTAATATAAATCTTAATTCAGAAAACATTTGACGATTGTCCATGTCCATATTCAGATATGGGACGCGCCTACTGTCATGTCGTCAGTCATCACTAGAGACTGCAGCAATGCACTCTTTCCTGCGAGTGATTTGAATCAGAACAAATTGAAATCGATTGAAAAGTTTTTAATTTGTAGCCGGTCCTAGAGTTATGATTCACGGTCACGTGGTAAGGATCGACATACCCTTTTGTCATTGGACTTAGCAACAACCGCCTACACAGCCAAGGCCATTCCAACGTTAAGCACAGGCGAGACGAACGCTTATTTAAATTCCCACCAGCTGGGAATGGGCAAAAGCCCTGTCTCTCAAGAGAATTCCAACATAAACCTTTGAATTCCTTCCAATTCAAATAAAAAGTAATCAGGTGTCCTCGCGATGTAGTTTCCTATTCCTTCTTCGACGAGCAACGGGTAGGTGTATAAAGTTGAAATTATATTTCATACTGACCTGGACTGGACTTTCATATGGACCTGAAACTCGCAGTTAGGTGATGACCAAACCAGGTTCAGGCAAACCACGACCACCAGTTCCGAAATTTTAGGCTTTTAATGCATTGTTTGGACCTCTACTCTCCGGATTTAAATTGGATTTCTGAGCGTTCGACTCACCTGCATCGATAAGGCAATGGAAATACACACGGTGTAAAAGTTGCACCAGGAGTGCCTGCGAACTTGGCCTTGATATACGGCCTGTGTTCCCATTAGTTGCGCAAGCGCCGCGAGTAGAGCTCTCCGGCACCAACGTAACATGATCTCGAGGACCTGAGCATCATAAACTTGGAGTCATGTTTACGATCGCAATTTTACACTCAATAAGCTATTTTTCTTTTAAAAAATTTATTACTTACATCGCTATATGATTCGGATCGTTCATGTATGTACAGTCACCTGCAATAATATGTTAGACAAAGAAGGCAGCAAAAATATCTGACACGATCTTATTTGTAGAGCCATAAGAGCGTGTCACATATTTTTGCGGCGTTCAAAGAGTAACATATTATTGCAGGTGACTGTACACTGTACAGTCAGCTGCAGAGACAGTTGATCCACATTCCAATGTACACGTTGGATACAATTTGGTAGGTAATTGGAAAACTTTCTTCCACTGACAGTGCTTTATTTTTGGCTTGGTCGTCAATTTCCATATAGTGAGACTATCTCTTCTTCCTCGCGTTATCCCGGCATTTTGCCACGACTCACATAGGAGCCTGGGGTCCGCTTGACAACTAATCCTATGATTTAACGTAGATAAATACGATACGATATGGTGATAGTGAGACTATATTCTATTTTTATATCTTAAATACTAAAATGACCGTTCGATGGGGCATCTACTACTTAAATGTGTTTGTGTCCTAGGATACACAACGTGACAATAAGCTGAGTGAGGACCTTTTGGCACAAATATTTATGTAATTGAATTTTAGTTTTGTGTTATTAGTTATTATTATTTGTGCTAATAAACATCTCTTATTCTTATTCTTAAATGCCCAGTGCAACTGTAAATTTAATATAAAATCAAAACACGTTAATATTTAGGAAATTAAACAGAGTTTAGGGTCAACCTTTAGGTCCTAATATAAAAATTCTGCGTAGTCGTAGAACGCACTTATACTGGTTGAACCCGAGCTTCAACTGGTTTGTGCTCGGTTAATGATTGTAATACTCGTAACGCCGCCATGCTACCAACTATACGTTTGAGAAATGCATACCGCCGGCTTAACGAGAGCAGTTTTAACAAATGACTGAAGAATTAAAGAAACCCGTTTACCGAGAAAAAGGTACTGAATGATATATTAGCGTTGTAATTGGTGCCTTAAATGTCGAACCAGAAACGCCGGATTGAGTTTCAGCTACTTTGGTGTAGTCAGGTGTTAAAATATGCGGTTGGTAAAAAACTTAAGAAGTGTCCTAGTGCAATGGGTATGGACACATAAAGTAGGACAATTTAAGGGTAAATTTTATTATATTAACAGAGATTCTACGTCTAAAAACATTATTTATACTGTACTTTATATGAATCATATCCACGCCTACCTTTTGTAAACCCTGTATTACCATTTTGTGCACCTCAAAACATACTAAAATACGCATTTGATGTAACAAATGATATCGATAACAAATTGATGGTAGGACCAGCAAGGTGTTCGCAATATCTGTACACGCACTCTAACGCCCTGACAATATGGGCGTGTTCAGATATTTGTGAGCGACTTAGCCGCTCCGATATATCTGATGGAGACACTGAACAGTTTATTCGCGTAGCTCTAAAACAGGAGGTCGATTCAAAATTAACAGTTTGTTATGGTTTTAAACTGGTTTTGACACGACATTGATAATCGTCTTGGTAATTGGCGCGCAAATCACATCACATCACATGTCTACTAGACCGGGTCCGGGCCTACTGGGCTTAGGTTAAAGAAATAATTAAAGTTTAAGGACACTCAATAGATGGAGGTAGTAAGGTGAAATTTTGCAACGGAAATCATCATTACAGGAATCTTCGATTGAAGCTCAAACAAGGATTTTCCATGACTAAAGCTGATAGTGATACTGATAACTTACTGTAAAATATTAATGATTTCATGATGCAAATATCACGCACGGCATCTTGCTATATCGTTAGTACTAAAGAAACGTGTAATCAAAAGAAGTAATGCGTAATGACTCCATAGTTAATTAAAAACATTCATGGAATTCAATCATTATACCTTAAAGAAAAATGCCTTATGATCAATTAGTAGCATAATACCTGTAGCTAATTGGTTTTAGAATTTCATCTCATTTACGTTTTTAGGAATCATGAGACGTTTCTTATTCATTAACTAGGACGAATATTTATTTGGAAAATGTCACTTATTCTGTAACATAAGTACTTACAACAATTTTATTAGGTACTTTACTTAACTGTGTTGGTAAGACAATTCAAATGAAAATGGTTTTCTAAGTTTTCTTCCAACCTTTGGTTTTCATAAAAGCAATTTTTAACACAACCCCATAAATCAAAACAAAACATCGAAGGCAGAGAGTTCTTACCTCCTCGGCGCTCAAATAGATACCGAATGACTAATATATATTTGTGTAGTTAGAAATTATAAAAAAGGGTAAGCTCCACTTGCACCATTCTACTGACCCGGGGTTAACCGGTTAAACCTGGAGTTACCATGGTTACCAGTACAATTTGACACTGGGTTAACGGATTAACCGCTTAACCACGGGTTAGTGGGATGGTGCAAGTACCCTTAGGCCCACTTGCACCATTTTACTAACCTGGGGTTAAACAGAACTATTCCTAATCGAATAGTTCTGTTGACTGTACATAGATAGGTCACAAAAGAACAACTCAATGGGAAAGAATGCTGGGGGGGCGCAGTGTGACCTGGCGCCCTTGCCGGCCGGCCGGTCACGTCGCGCCCACTGCGGGTACGCCTGTGTAACCTGTGTGTGGAATACCTAATATTGGAACCAAAGACATATGTAACTTCGAATAAGTGCCACTTGCACCATTCTACTGACCCGGGGTTAACCGGTTAAATCTGGAGTTACCATGGTTACCAGTACAATTTGACACTGGGTTCGGTTTAACCGGTTAAGGGAATGGTGCAAGTGGGCCTAAGATGAATAAAGTCTAAGGAAAAAACGTGCCTCAGAAATCAAGAATAAGTCATTCTCGGATAGATGGCGTGACGACACCGTTTCATATTTAACGATGTAACACATATACCGGGTGTGGCCTGTAACACGAGCAAATACTTAAAACATAGATTGTACTCCTCAAACGGTGACACTTTTGTTCAACAACTTTTAAAATTTATGAAGTATTTAGACTCTCTATTTTTCATACAAAATAAATATTAGCTTCAATGGACGCCATCGCCACGCCATATCATTGTGATTGACGTTGCTTGTCACGCCTTAAACATAACAAAATTCGCGATACATTGCGTCTTAGAATAAACTTTAAAGTGTATTAAAAATCAAACCACAAGTTATTTTTAAAAGTCGCTGAACAAATGTTGGCCAGTATGAGGAGTACAGCCAACAGTTTAATTTTTTGCTCATATTACAGGCCACACCCGGTATATCAGTTAATGAACATGGATCAAAATGATATAAAAATAATAAAATCATTTATCCATATATATAAATTTTTTCGATAATTTTATGCGTTTTCATTATGAGTTTTAGTCGTGTGTCGATAGATGGCAGTAAATTTACTGTGACTACATAATTTACAATGACAGGACCCCTCTACAGTGTGGAAGTCTTATACGGGCGATAAATTAAATCGGACATAGTATTCATTAGTGTAATCATGAAGTAAAAGGTTTTTTTAAGTTGCAGTTCATTACGACCCCATAATTAATTTTTTTTTAAATTTCTCAGCAGCAATGAACTGTAAACATGGTTGCGGTACCGAAAAGTCAAATGTTCATTAGCAATACAACAATAGCATTTACAAACTTACCTATCTGGAGGAATATTCACAATACATGTTAGCATTACACTGCGTTTAATGTTTTGTAGTTATTTTGGTAGATAAAAGTACTACTAGGCCTGTTAAAAGATATTACCTAAATCTTATTTATTTATCATGTTTATCAACAAGAAACTGACTTCATTTTAATCAGTCACGATGACAGCACTTGACGTGATTATTTCTAATCTGAGCAATAGACAAGCACCTTTGATAGCACACCTTTTTTGAAAATTCATTTAATATCAGTATCTCATAAGTGATTATTGTGTATTCATTTCGTATTTAATTTGCCTGATTGTTTATACCAGGATGGCGGAAAATAAGCATACGGCCCGCCTAATAGTTGTACAGTTATTACCAAAATTATTTCGAGAATTAACTAAACCGTTTAAACACCACAAAACTTGGTACATTGTGTGAAAACGTGGCAAACTCTTTGGTGGAATTGCAAGTTTCTTATTTTATCTCAACTCTGATTTGACAATGTCAGTCTTTCGATTCAAAAGTAATCGTATGTTATAAAAATGCCCCGTTTAACAACTTTTACTGCTCCTAAATTAATGGATATGATTTTAATTTACGGTGAAACACTACAAAATGGTCATCGAGCGCCAGCTGTGTACAGAGAGCGATTCCCTCATCGGGTTGTACCAAGAAACGCTCGAGTAATTATTGTAAACGCGATACAGGGAGCTCGCGAAGGATTGCCCGTAACTGGAAGGGTGGAGGGGGCAAAACTAAACTCAGGTTTCTCAGAATTTGTGTTGTTGTAAATTGTGTTTTTTAGTTTTCTCTTTTACTTGGTTTTCTTTAGGTAAGTATTTCAGCAACTTCAGTACATTTCAGTTGTAATTTCAATGGGTCGTTATTAAAATAAATGATTGCTTTAATAAGATTTTTTGATGTAATTTGATTTTAAACTAAGTAGTAATTTCGTCAGATAAAAAACATCATACTTATTTATTATTTATCCACTCATGACAGTTAATGACATTACATACGCAATAGGAGTTTTTGAAAGTAACTGTCAACGAGCCTTTAACGTGAGTGTGTTTGCATTACATTGCTGGCTGAATTATTTTGTATGGACAAAATTACTGTTGCAACTTTAAGTAAATGTTATTTAATTACCTTTACTTTGTCCTATACTAACCACCGTTAAGAGATTCGCCCGTATTAGACTTCCACACTGTATATTGGAACATTTAAATTTAAATTTTTAAAAGTCAAACTTTATTTGACATGACCTGAAGTGGATCTCGCGTGGAATTTTCTTTTGCGGAGTTTTTCCTTTTGGCTCAAATATTGATTTGAGAAAGGGAGTCAATCATTGATTTTCACTGCGAATAGATATGTGTTTAAGGGGTCATCCATTAATTACGTCACACGTTTAGGGGGAGGGAGGGGGTCAAGAAAATGTGACATATTGTGACATGGGGGAGGGGGGAGACACTTTGTGACGTCATTTTAACTTCATCAGTAACCGAAAATTTATTTACATTATTTAGTTCGCTGTACATTTAAATAACAAGTTTTTAAAACGAAAATCGTTTAATTTTCTTTCCTAAGCAGTTTTGGGTTATAAAATTACTAATATTTATATCGTCAAAAATATTTTGATAAAATATTAATATTTTTTTTTTGTAAGAATATATGTAATATAGTTAATAACAAAACTTATACAAACTATTTTTAAAATTAAGTATAGACTAAATAAATTAAAACTAAAACTAATAAAATAAATAAATAAAACTTACCCACCTACCTTAGATCCCCCAGATCTGTCCCCTGCGGAAGTGTGCCCATAAGGCTGGCTACATTCCCACGCTGAATAGCTATGCCTATTCTTTGGCCTAGGAATGAGCCAGCCCTAGGGTCACCCGTCGTTTCCAACAGTCTTTTTTTTAGGTTTTTAAAAAGGTTGTGGGCGTCAGGACACCACGGCCCCAGGGTCTCTACCGCGAACGCCGCAAATATGTGGTTGTTTGTAAGACCAGCATATTTGCGGCGTTTTAGGGTTTCAGCCGCTGCTGCCGCGCCGCCAGCTCTCTGAGACGTGGCGACTAGATGGGACGGCGCTAGGGTGTCTACACATGTGGCATCCCAGATGAGCGGCCGTCCCATCTGCCAGGAGATGAGGGTTATTCCATCGGGCCTCTTGCCATCGTCGCGCGCCAGACCGGCTGGTTCCAACGCGGCCGGCACGCCCACGCTGACAAAGGCCCGACGGATGACATCGTTGAGGCTGGCGTGGCGGGACAGGCGGCCGGCACTCCTTCGGCAAGAGAGGCCGTGGGAGCCCAGACTGTCAACTTCTGTTCCGCAGGGACAGCTGTGGGGGACAACTATTTCGGCGCCTAGGCGGAGGCCGACAGCCAGTCTGAAAGAATTATTGTCCAGTAAAGTTGCGCAATTAATGGAGGGGAAGGCGTGTAGCCAAAAGCCGGATTCATGTTGGGATGAGGCAAGAAGGCGGGCTTTTTCTGTGTTGGATTGTGCTGAATTTAAGAGCCAGTTTTGTATTTGATGGCAGAGCGGTTCGTCCCAAAATCGTTGGGTTGATTTTTCGGCCGGCATGTCTATGTTCGGGCAAGCTAGGCGCCACGCATTTTCTGCTTCCGACAGGTACACTACCTCGAAGTCACGCAGTGACGGTGTGAGTATTTTACCTACGAGGGATAGTGTACCATGCACGGAAGACAGAAAAGCGGGCAGTGCGACACTAGATATCCGCCTTATACCTAGGCCACCAAACCGTATAGGCAAAGTGGCGTGGATTAATAATACTTAGGTACTTACTTAATCCGATTTGGCGATTTCGTAGAAAAAATGTGACGTCACACTAGGGGGGGAGGGGTTTGCCAAATGTGACCAAGTGTGACAAGGGGGGGGGGGGAGGGGTCAAAAAACCTAGAAATTGGTGTGACGTAATTAATGGATGACCCCTAAGGATTTTTTCCTGATTACAAACAAAATGTGAAATTAAATATGCAATGACTGGTAAAAAATAGGTATATAGGTACACACCTAAAAAGACTACTAATAAATTGCTAACCGCGAATAAAACCTGTTTAAAGTTAATACTAAGTTAATACTAGGTTAGCAATAGTTTAATTTAAATATAGCTACGAGTATAGGCACTGTGCTGTGTGATTGATAGTATGTGTTTTGGGGTATTTCACTAACGACTTATTTTGCCATGAACTTACTTAAATGAAATATATTGAAATTCATTGGAAATTCCAAGGTTCTAACCGAAATACTTAAAAGGTTTGTATGACAAGATTAAGTGTAACGCGCGTGGGTAACATTAATTTCTCGATATCTAAGTCCCACCTTGAAAAGTACTTTGAATATTTAGTATTGAACGAATACAATTTGAGTCTGACTGTCCTTTTCGAACTTTAAGATACGTCAAATATTACGGCTAGATACGATATGGATTAGATATGTCACTGTAAAAAGTGACATTTTTGTTTGTAGAAACGTCACGTTTGACACTGATACACTGACTGACTGAGATATCTAATCCATATCGTATCTAACCGAAATGGATTGGATTGGAATGCGCGTTTTCTCAGAGATAACACCTAGCTGGATCGATTTATCGCTCCCAAAGCCCCCATATAGCAAATTTCATCGAAATCGTTAGAGCCGTTTCCGAGATCCCCGAAATATACATAAATATACAATGTACATAATAAATAAATAAACAAGAATTGCTCGTTTATAGGTATTAGATAGATAGAACCTTGTCATTTTGAATGTTTTATTGCTAGTGTTATTGGCGTATTCGAACTTCAAGATATTCACAAGAGACGACACGTACTAGATCCATTCTAGATACGTTATAGTTTAGATATCAACTAGTTCTCTTTTGCAGCGCAATTCGGGCAACCAATGTCACTTTTACGTTAGATAGAGTAAGATATCTATTAGACGTGAATTGGATCTCTAAGTCATATCCTGTGGAAATCGTTCAAGAGTATCTCCAGAATCCCGCAAATGTCAAATTTGACAGGTTAGATCTTAAAAATATCGTTATTTTCGTATCTTGGTGATGTCTAAAAGATATCTAATAGATATCTATTTCAAAATCCGAATCGGGCCCTCAGGCAATTCAGTTTGAAGTTCACAATAAAAAAAAGCAAAAACAACTTTGTTGCATTTCAACCCGACCTACTAACAATTGCAAATGAAGACTGGTTAACCGAGAACTTTAGTAAGGTCGAAATGAAATGGAAGGTAAAAGCCATATAAAAGTGGTCTCAATCGTAATGTCATCTCACTACACGAGTCAAACCAGATCGAGTGACCTATTAGGATTAGATATAGAGAGCCTACCGCGAACACGAAGTCGGCAAATTGCGGGCATTTTTCTCCTTTACTCCAATTAAAGCGTAATTAGAATGACGGAGAAATATGCCCGCATTTGACGAACTTCGATTTTCTCGGTTATAACCCGGAAATGCTTCAGGCCACGTAGTCTGTTCGTATAGAGAAGAGTCGTGGAATGTATGAGGCCCAATACATTCCTCTTCTCTCTACGCTCTTCTCTTTCCGCACAGACTCTACCAACGTCGTGTTCAGGATCACTCGTGCGTCTGTCTGTCTGTCCGTCTGTCACAGCTTATTTTCTCGGAAACTACTGGACCAATTAAGTCGAAATTTGGTACACATATGTAAATTAGCGCCCAAAGATGGACATGTTTTTTTTATAATTTTAAAATACATAGGTTCGAAGTTATTTAAGAAAATAGCCCTCCCTTTATGTCCGAAACTACTGGGTCTAAAAATGTGAAAAAAAATTTCAAAATAGTTCTGTAGATAACAGGAAAACCTATTAGAAATGTACAGTTAAGCATGAGTCAGACTTATGTACGGAACCCTAGAAACGCGAGTCCGACTCGCACTTGGCCGGTTTGATATATAAGTTCTTAGATATAATTTCATTGTTTTTACCTTTAATTCCCCCCTTTGTCTACCCCGAACATTTTTACAAATTAATACTAATTTCGGGTAGTTTATTGGTGTTTTATTAATATCTCCGTTGACATTTGTTGGAACATCAGTCTTTCCTTGACCACAGCTGGTGCAACTCATCTGAAACGTCGGAATTAAAGATAAAAACAATGAAATTATATCGCGGTAGACCCGTTTGTGTAATTAAATATGTGTACAAAACGCGAGAGTTTAAAGTCTTATAAGTTCTTAGATTCCTTAATTTTGACCGTCTAGCCTAATAGTTATCCTGTGCTTATAGTTCGTTTTTTTAGCATTAAAAAGAACTCCACAGAAGCAAGTGTGCAGTTTTTATCAGGCTCTTTAATTGTTAATAATTATTGAACTATCTAATGTAGCATGGTTACATACTTATAATTTACTTCAAATTATTGCCGCTAAAAGTGCCGGATTTGGAACCACAAGCTTACTTCTGCGAAGTTCTTTCTAATGCTAAAAAAACGGACTATATGGCTCGCACGCGCAACCAATTGGTATCAATGCAGATTGAAATCGATCGGGGTTAGAAGTCGCTCCGTTTAGTCGCCCGCGCATGTCACGGAACGGAAGCACAGAAAGGGAAATGGACGAGGTCGAATACCGACGTCGTGTTTTATTTACTTTTTTTTCTGCTACGTTTTAACGGCCGTATGCTTGTTAATAAAAAGTGTAAAAAACGATAGTAACTTTAGTGGAATAACTTATTATTAAACAGTACTTGAAGATTCTGTAATATCGCTTTGTGAACTTTTATTGCAAAGTCAAGGTCTAAAGATATCGGTGTGACTATATTTTTAATGTAGGTTAGTAGCAACTATTCCTTTCCAGAATTGATGCGTTTTTAGCAATTTATAGCAATTTTAGATTTAACAACTTGTTGTTATTTGTTGTTGTTGTGTGTTGTTGTTTGTTGTGTTGTTTGTATGTGTTGTGTTGTTGTTGTTGTTTTGTTGTTGTTGTTGGTTTGATCTTATTTTGATACGACCTTGAAAATTATTATTGGCGCATGCGAAATGAAGTGAAAGGCGTGCGTGAGATGCGCGCCAATCGGGTCCCTATTGTTTCCCATAAAGTTTTAAGTCATAATGTATTGTTTGTCCGCATTTTCGTTAGTTATAATTTGGTTTTTCTCAGAAACGCGTAACTCTCCAAGATTGCCATAAGACAAACCTAACCTAACCTATCTATAGGATAACCTTACGAAAATTCTCAAAAGTTAACGTTTCTGAATTATGACCAATGATAATCTGACAATCATTACGACTTTCAATCATTATGTTAAGCAAAGAGATCTGGCGCCAAATCACCAAGATTATCGTACCTTTGTTTCCCATAAGGTTTTAAGTCATCATGTATTGTTTGTCATATTATCGTTAGTCATAAAACTGAAACCGTTAACTTTTCGGGATTTTCGTAAGGTTATTCTGTAGATAGATTAGGTTTGTATTATGGCAATCCTGAAAAGTTACGCGTTTCTGAGAAAAATCAATTATGAGTAACGAAAATTCGGACAAACAATACATTATGACTTAAAACTATTTGGGAAACAATAGAGACCCGTCAAGGTCATATCAAAACCACAACATATTGTTAAATTAGAATCTACGTCCATATAATAAACAAAACATGCATAGCTTCACATCACAGTAATTCGAGTAGCCTGTAAATTAGTATTATTTGAGTAGCTATTACACGTTCGTGGCGAGGGATAATGCCGCGCCACCGCAACGCTATTGGGGCGTGAAAATTGCTTCTTCTGTCCGCTATGTAAGGTCGCCGGCGACTCATTAGGTTACCATACTTATGAACTATTCACACCGGGTTACGAAGAAGAGGATTGGAGCGCACCTCACTAGTATATAAGTGGTAAAAATTCACATGAGGAGTTAACATAGATAACAGAGCTCGAGGTGGTCTCTTATGCTCGGTAGTAGCGGGTATCACTCCCGTTCAGCTACTGTAGACTGCCCTACAAGGAAGGTATGACGCAGGGCGGGTAATACAAATAACTACTTAGGCCCACTTGCACCATTCCACTAACCCGGGGTTAAGCGGTTAAACTATTAACCTAGTGTCAAATTGTATGGCTGACCATGGCAACTCCTGGTTTAACCGGTTAACCCCGGGTTAATGGAATGGTGCAAGTGGGCCTTAGTGGGTTGAAGGTTGAAGTTGAAAACATCAATAGGAACTTAGTCATATTTTTACGACCTATACAGCTACCACTGGCCCCAATTTCACCACGGTGACAGGTGCGACAATTGTAAAATAAAAATATGACTGTTGCTGACGTCACAGGCATCCACGGGCCACGGTTACCGCTTACCCTCGGGCGGGCCGTATTCCCGTTTGCCACCATCATTATTATAATCATCATCATTATTAATAGTACTTAGGCTTCTAAGTACTATTTATTTTACTTTGAAGAACATTCACACTCACAGATAATCAAATCAAACAATTTGTAAATTAATGCCTGCCCAAAGCGCGTTGATGTCGTCTGTATGCCGCACCTAGGGTTTGCAATCCGGATCCGAAATGTATGAAATTATCCGGATCTGGATCCGGATCCGCGGATCTTCGTATACATTTCAAATCCGTTGTGCAAACTCTATTAGCCGCACCCTAATTGAAAACCATATTCTGCGGGATCGTAACTTTTTTAATTGAACTGCACTTTTTTTTGCACTAAAATTGTATAAGTCTGTGTTCTGGTTTGACACTAACTGTCAATGCCTGTAGTACCTACTTCCGGTTTTCAACAATTGCTTATTAGAACAGGCATTTAAATTTCAATGCTTATCCCCCACTTATCCCCAATTATTGCATTAATTTATATCAACATCTGAGCTGGCCAAGTGCATATCGGACGTATAATGGAGGTTTCCATACCTTCATACGGTACAAAAAGCCTTACAAATAAAAGAGCGTATGTTTGCAAATATTTTTACGAAAAACTAATTAATACAATCATATTCAAAATAATTTCCGTAGAAACAATTTATTAAGCTTTATTTCCTGATTCTTTTTGGTTGAGTTGAAAAGTTGTGGGACACACATTATTTTAGACTTTCGGAGCAATTATTTCCAAAAGTTTTCGTTATACAAAATTATTGGTCGTTGCAACCTTATAATTTTAAAGGCATATCGAATGAGGTATTGTGTCATACGTTGATTATTAATTTATTACTATAAAAAATGTCACGTTATACCTTTGTTTTTGCTATTTTGAATACGGAACCCTAATTTAATTCAGTCGACTCTAGTATAGGGTTGCCATAAGTGTGGGGGCTCGGACCGGGACATTTAAAGAAAACCGGTCAAGTGCGAGTCGGACTCGCCTTCCTAGGGTTCCGTACATTACACAATTTTCAACAATGTAGGTATATTTTGATGTGAAACGTGAGTGAAATGTTTAAAAAACCCGTAAGGGACGATCAAAAACTAAGTAATAAGTCCGACGCACACTTGACTGCATATATCTAATAGGTTTTTCTGTCATCTATAGATAAGGAACTATTTAGTATTTTTTTTTTAATTTTAGTAGTTTCGGAGATAAAGAGGGGAAGTGGTCATTTTTTGTCTATTTACTTAAATTACTTCTAAACTAGGTATTAATCTTAAAATGATTATTAAAATATATTTGAGATTCCCACAGCTCTATCACTTGATATATAACACCATATAGTTTGCAAAACTTTGTTTATTAACTGTCTCATTTACCAATAAGTGCCCCCTATGTTTAAAATTCATTTTATTTACGTTACATGTCCGTCTTCGGGTTATAGATTGACATAATATATGTGTACCAAATTTCAACTTAAGTGTCACAAATAATGTAGGTAGGTACCTAAATGAAAATGCGAGCGAAGCGAGCGCGAAATTTTTTCGAGATAATAGTACGTAGATTTTTAGGATTTCGTACTTCAAAAGGAAAAACACGGAGCCCATATAGGATCACTTTGTTGACCATCCGGCCGTATGTCTGTCTCAATGCCCCCTACTAAATAACTATGATTTATAAACCGGGACAATTTGCTTATGGGGCGGGACACCGGGACATCATGCTTCAAACCAGGACATGTCCCGGCGTACCGGGACGTATGGCAACCCTACTCTAGTAGAACACAGGTAAGTAGAACGCTAGTTACATATTTACTCACCACCCACTATATGACATCTTGAAAGTTGAACCTACAATCTTTAGTCAGGTTATTTGTCAAATTGTCACCGAAAAAGCCGAACAAAAAAAACTGGAGGTTATCCAGTGTTCGAAACGCATGTGACAGCTAACAAATGGCGTTCCAATTTAAAATCAATTATTTTAATCAAAAACACACCTTGTAAGTTGTAATGGCCGCCATCACAACGATAAAACGTGTTTATTTTGATAAAGTTACTTTAAAGTGACATTCAAAAATAGAGTGAACATATGTTAACCTATGTTTGTATATATGTGAATTAAAGTTTTTTTTATAGTTCTACTATAGTATGAATTATCTCAGGTGATTTTTTCGGGCTCGGGCCCTAATCTGCTAAACAAAAGGTATTGTTTCCTTTATGCAGTGGTTACATTGCTTACTGCTTAATGCAACAAGTCCGTTTAAAAAACAAATGTACCATTCCAATTATATGGTTCAAATTCATGAACAACCCATTCGGAGATAACACGTTTTGTTATCTCCATAAAAAAGACCACCCTGATTGTTCTCTGAATGAGCTGTCACATGAATTTGAACCTTAATACTATCATGATATTGTTGCTTTTTAAACGACACGGTTGCTTTGGCACGTGCTGTAGACCGCTCTTAAAAGAAACAAAGGCTTTTGTTTAAAGGATTAGGGCCCGAGCCCGAAAAAATCATCTGAGATAATTCATACTATAGTTACTTTACAATTCTATTTACGATATAATGTTTCAGTCAAAAACATTTCATCAATCTCATTCTGAACACCACTTCAATTAAATTGATACTTCAATTACATCAATACAAAGTGTCAAGTACAGTCGTCAAACATAAATTGTAAATCAACACACTTTACTTTGTCACAGAATAAATAATAGTACTAGGTACAGAAGACTCACTCTCTAACAAAACGCGTCTGTTACGATCAGTACAGATATGGCCGCTAGGTGGCGACAACGCCACGCGAGGCTTATGGCAAACCCCAAAATTGGGGTCGAACGGATGTACTTTTAGCTACTTGTAGCAAAGCGACGAAATCGCGGAGTGAGCCACGCCTGACTTTGTCTCAAAGTTTTAGTTTTATTATAAGTTTTTATAAAAACTGTTTCTATGCCCTGTTTATCAAAAGCTTGTAACTTGTAATACAAGTGGAAGTCCCTTTCTAACAAAAGCTGTCAGAAAGGGACTTCCACTTGTATTACAAGTTACAAGCTTTTGATAAACAGGGCACTGGTATTATAATTATGTCAACTTTTCTCTGTTTACATTAATAACCGCCATGTCACAACTTACAACTTGTCACCCCAGCGAAATAGGCTCCTGCCCTATAGTTCGTTTTTTTTTGAGCATTAGAAATAAGGTAAACAATCTTGATGTGTCTTTTAATTGAAAAACACATTTTAAAAACAAGTAACAGCTAATATGTAAAAACTATGAATCTAATACGATCTTTTATATTCTTCTGCTTTCATAAGTAATAGTTTTTGATTTTTAAAAAGCGTTTTTCAATTAAAAGACATGTCAAGATCGCTTACCTTCTTGCAAATTCTTTCTAATGCTAAAAAAACGAACTATACATCCTACATACAATTATTAATTTTATACAAAGTGACCAGTTTTATTTCCTCTCGAATGCAGTCATCGAAGTGATTCGGTTTTATAAATTGAAAATTACCAGAATTAAAATTTAAAATGAATGAGGCTGTTGTCGTCTTATGGCTCCTCTTCACGTTGGGCCAACGCCAACGAGGGACGCATTTATGCATTAGAGGGAGCAAGTGATATTGCTATCTCATTCTACCGCATGGCTGCGTCCCTCGTTGGCGTTGGCGTAGGCCCAACGTGAAAAGGAGCCATTAAAGGTTTTGTCGGTCGTCCGCGCAGCGAGGGGCAGGTGATACAGACATGTAGGTACGTAATTTCTGAACCGATACCCTAGTCAACGAGGTTGTAAGTTAAGCATAAACATTTACGGCGCGATTCGAGAAATAAATTAGAGATTTACTAGATATGAAATAGTAAAGATATGTGACGTCCCACAGGTAAAGGTATCTTATGGCGGTTGACGCTTACGCTATTTATAACGCCGCTCCAATATTATGCGACGTAAGCGCCAGCCTCCGTAAGGTACTTTTTGTCGTGGAACGTCACATATATTTAGTATTTCATATCTAGTGAATCTCTAATTCATTTCCCGAATCGCGCCGTTAGTAGGTTCTTGTTTATCTCTTGGTAACAATTTTTTTTTACCTGAGCTAAACTTAGATTCAAGCACATTTAGGTATGTTTAATACATGATAGTATTGGTACATAATCAGAGAAACTTCTGTAAACATCGAAAGTAAATATAGTTTTGCCAACACCCATTTTAAATATTACATACTTTATTGAAAGAATAAGTTCTAATAATTATACTACTTAATATCTTTGAATAATAAGCGGAATAAACTGGTAACTACTGGTCTCAAAGTTTCGCACTATCTTGGATGAAGCATTGACCTTAAATCCTTTTAACGACAAAAACGATATTGTAACCTGAACAAATTGGCGAGAGACTTAACACTCTTAGGGCCACATGCACCATCCTACTAACCCGGGGTTAAGTGGTTAAACCGTTAACCCAGTATCAAATTAAACTGGTAACCATGGTAACTCCAGGCACAGAATAAGTAATAGTATTATCATACAGAACGGACACGCACCGCCCCGCCCCGACTCGGATTACCTCGCCCCGCGACTGAGTTCTGACGGACTCCTGACGTACGCTCAGTTCGGCTAGCGACGCCGCGACGCGATGACGCAACGTTCAAAATGCCGGTGTATTGTGCGATGTACGAGTAGTACGGATACCTACTTATTGTAGAAATGAATAATAATATAGTTTTCCAAAGAGAGGAAATATGTATCAGTAAATAAGGCTATACTTTTGCGTAAAAATAATAATATCATATGAATTAAAACCCGTTCGTTGAATTTGTGAATGTTAAGCCAACATTTAATATTTAAAGTACCTAAGGTAACTAGACCTTCTACACAGATATTTCTTGTAAATGTTTTATTTTTAGTTTAACACTCTTTTCACAAAAAAGAACTTGTTGGTCGCGGGACATTCGCGTTTGATTTTTAATTTAATTTTAAGAATTTAAGAAATAATTTACATAATTATTTCTTAAAATGTTATATAAAATAATCAATAGGCATCAACAATAAGGTACATTTAATAATGGCGTGTTGAAAGTCCAAGTACGTGCAGGCCTATAAACTGACAAAGCCAATTCAACAATTGGAGCGAAATAAAACATAAACCTATATTTTGTTAAACATAAACCTATATTTTGTTTTTTTACGTATTTCGGTCGAATTATCCAACGCAGCGGGCCGCTCGTCGTGTCCTTCGGCCGGCCTCGGCAAACCTCGGCTTCGCCTTCCCCGCGCGCCGCACGAGTCAGCCCTAAGCCACTTACTCACACAATGACGCGTGTACAGACGTGCCGTGCACACATATAAACGCAAATGATTTTCGATGTATGGCGTGTCCGCCCTGTGCTCCAGGTTTAACTGGTTAACCCCGGGTTAGTGACTGATACACGTATAAGTAAACTCCTTTTTCAGTAGAGTATGACGCTAGGACGCTACCTTGAGGTGTTGACGGCACAGCATTGTAACTGTCACATGAAAATTGTCAACGAGAGAACCAATACGAAATTAAAACTATTAAAACCCAGCGGGTATGTAATCATTTGCATACAATGTTTATCCAGCGCGTTTAAAGTAGCGCCGAATATTTTATTCAAATTGACATTTATCCTTACAGGGTGCCTGGCCAACGTGTCAGTCGTTTACGCTCCGTGGCGTAGCGTAGTCATCTCTCTCTGTCACTCTTCCATATTAGTGCGACAGAGACAGTTGCGTTTCATTAGCTACGGAGCGTAAACGATTGGCACGTTGGCTACGCACCCAGAGTGACTAAAAAGCATACTTGTTTTAAGAGACACACGAACCTAGACGCCACCGTATAATACAAGTTACGCTCTCATTATAAAACGACATTCTGAAATAATAGAGTTAGATCAAGAAACGTCTGCAACGATTTTGATAGCACACCCGGTGCAAGAGTTATTTTAGACGTCAATCTTCTATGAAATTATGGTGTATAAATAACAGTTGCATTGCGTATGCTATCCAAATCGCTGCAGACTTTTCTTGGTCTCTACTCTATGATGCCAGTGATAAAAAAATGCAATTTCGGATAATTAGATCTGGAAGCTTTGTCCTGTCAAAGTAATTATAGACGGTCAAGCAAATCTTGTCAGTAATAAAGGTGCGAAATTCAAATTTTCTATGAGACAATATCCATTCGCGCCTACATTTTTCAAATTTGCCGCCATTTTCTACTGACAAGATCTGCTTGACCAGTTCTAAATCCCTTACGGCCCGATTCCAACTTTAAGATAAGTCAGTTAATAGATCTAGAAAAGATATGAATTAGATACGTCAGTGTCAAACAAGTGTCAAAATTGACGTTTCTTCAAACAAATACGTCACTTTTGACACTTGTTTGACACTGACATATCTAATCCATATCGTTTCAATATCTTAGTATTTGACATATCTTATTGTTCGAATACGGCTGCAAGTCTCACTAACAAAATACATATATACGTAACAATAGAATACAAAAATATTAAATATTTTAGGAATATATCTAGTTGTAATAATAATCGAATTGCTATGTGGTGTATGGCTCAAGACTTGTGTACAAACTTATAAAATAACACTTGAATCATGAATGAATCATACTATAGATGGTCAAGCAAATCTTGTCAGTAGAAAAAGGCGCGAAATTCAAATTTTCTATGAGACGCTATCTCTTCGCGCCTACATTTTTCAAATTTGCCGCCTTTTTCTACTGACAAGATCTGCTTGACCAAGTATAAGTATAAAGTATTATTAATGGAGGAAACCAAATAAACGCGTGTACAGTCACCTGCAATAATTTGTTACTTAACGTAGGCCGCAAAAATATCTGACACGATCTTATTTGTAGAGCCATTAAGAGCGTGTCACATATTTTTGCGGCGTTCGAAGAGTAACATATTATTGCAGGTGACTGTACTTATATGCATTTAACACTAAAAGCGAAGAGCTTGTACTGTATGAATACCCAGTATTAAGATACAAATCATATCCATCGAAGTATGAGTCTGTCCTCGCTGGAAATGCCTTATTAACTACATGTACAATCACTATAAGCCCTTTTTTGGCGGAGCAGTAACTTATGTTAAGTACAGTGCAATGTTTGTATATCTTGATCATACATATGTAAATTCGTGAGAAGATATCAAAGTAATAATAAAAGATAAATATTTTATAAGCCAATTATAGTAGCAGAAGACCATTAAATGTCACGTTCGAGCTCTTACCGAGTTTATTTAGGCACGAACTTACCCGAAATAATTGTAACAGACTTCTTAATTTGACTGTATTCTGCAAAGTTATTTTTGTAGAAAAATATGTTTACCACTCAAGTATGGCGTGTCTTATTATGTGTCAGTAAACCCTTAAAATTATCACCATCCTGCCCAAAGACCTCTATTAGCATAAAAGAAAATATATTAATAAGCGTAAGTTTTCAATGCATACAATAATAATTTTTAAGAAAAAAAAACCGACTTCCATGGGGGCCGATGAAAGATTACTGTAGATGGTACACTATGTAGAAAAGGAGGTAAAACCACCCACTTTTCTGCTAGCATTTCGCTTCTGTATAATGGCTCCTCTACAGGATGGGCCAACGCCGGCCACTCCAAGGGACGCAGCCATGCGGTAGAATGAGATAGCAATATCACTTGCTCCCTCTAACGCATAAATGCGTCCCTTGGAGTGGCCGGCGTTGGCCCATCGTGAAGAGGAGCCATGAGGGTCGTAGTTCTAGCCTAACCTAACCCACTCCTCAGATAGCAGTTCGGTTCTGTGCGGATCGCAGTTCGAACCTAATCAAACCCACTTTTCAAGTAGCATTTCGTTTCTGTAAGGCTCGCAGTTCTAACCTAACCTAATCCTTGTTCGATTCTGTGAGGATCGCAGTTCAAACCTAACCTAACCCACTTAATGGCGCATGCCGTGCGGTGTACGGGGGTTTAAGCGGGAGGGGCTAGTAAGATTGGCATCATCGTACTTTATACCTACATTAATTTTATGGTAGGTAATCATAGTTGTTTATTTAGTTCAGGTATCATAGTGGTTTTCTGGATCAAGGTCCGAGTCCGGGTCCGAGTCCGGGTCCGGGTCCGAGTCCGGGTCCGAGTCCGGGTCCGTGTCCGGGTCCGAGACCGGGTCCGAGTCCGGGTCCGAGTCCGAGTCCGAATCCGGGTTCGAATCCAGGTCCGGGTCCAAACCGGATCCGGGTCCGAACCGGATCCGGGTATGAGTCCGAGTCCGGGTCCCAGTCCAAGTCAAAATCGAAATTCGTAATCACCAAACGTCTACCATGCGTCATTGAAGAGTTCTGTTCTGGTCATCATCAGCAGTTCCACTTCATCAAATGCGACAGTTTTTAATGTAAATGCTTGATTTTATGATGAAAATACAAAAAAAATCTATACGTATGCCTTTAATATTTGAGGAGTTCCCTCGATTCCTCATGGATCCCATCATCAGAACTCGAGCTTGACAAAAATGTGGCTTAAAAACTTAACTTGCTTAACGAACATAACGAAAAGGAAAAATCGCCAAACGTGAACTATGCGTCGTTTAAGAGTTCTGTTCTGATCATCATCAGCAGTTCCACTTCATCAAATGCAACAGTTTTTAATGAAAATGCTTGATTTTCTAATGTAAATACAAAAATCTCTATACGCATGCCTTTAAGATTTGAGGAGTTCCCTTGATTCCTCATGGATCCCATCATCAGAACTCGAGCTTGACAAAAATGTGGCTTAAAAACTTAACTTGCTTAACAAACATAACGACGAGGACAAATCGCCAACCGTGAACTATGCGTCGTTGAAGAGGTCTGTTCTGATCATCATCAGCAGTTCCACTTCATCAAATCCAACAGTTTTTAATGAAAATGCTTGATTTTCTGATGTAAATACAAAAATCTCTATACGCATGCCTTTAAGATTTGAGGAGTTCCCTTGATTCCTCATGGATCCCATCATCAGAACTCGAGCTTGACAAAAATGTGGCTTAAAAACTTAACTTGCTTAACAAACATAACGAAGAGGACAAATCGCCAACCGTGAACTATGCGTCGTTAAAGAGTTCCGTTCTGATCATCATCAGCAGTTCCACTTCATCAAATGTCACTTTTTTGGGTGTATATGCTTGATTTGTTGATAAAAACCCAAAAATCACTATATGTATGCCTTTAAGATTTGAGGAGTTCCCTCGATTCCTCATGGGTCCCATCATCAGAACTGGGTTTTGACAAAAACGGGACCAATCTGTATGCATATACATTCAATCAAAAAAAGAATTTTCAAAATCGATCTAGTAATGACGGAGATATGGAGTAACAAACATAAAAAAAAATAAAAAAAAAATAAAAAAAAACATACAACCGAATTGATAACCTCCTTCTTTGAGATTTGGAAGTCGGTTAAAAAAAGAAAAAGTCATGAAAGTATGTAAATTAACTTCATTTCTTAACATTAGAAATGACTTCACAGCAGTTAACTTTAATTCTGAGTTAGAACCACTTGCTCAGGTACTTCTGTAGAGTTCTTATCTATCTAGTACCTTAAACGAGCAATTCTTGTATATTATTTATTTATTTATATATATTTCGGGGATCTCTGAAACAGTTCTAACGATTTCGATGAAAATTGGTATATGTGGGTTTTCGGGGCCGAAAATCGATCTAGCTAGGTATCTCTGGGAAAACGCGCATTTTTGAGTTTTTATATGTTTTCCCAACAAATCCCGGTCGCCCAGATATTTCTTACTAATACTAAAAACAGTAGCTCTCAGTGAACTTGAATTTTGTTTCATTGCGTAGTCCCGATGATATTGCAATATTTGTATCACGTTAGGGCTTTGTTGCCCGATATTTTGGCTGAAGTCGTGACCCATCACGAGGTCAATTACTAAACAAACAGTTCGTTGTGTAATGGAATTGACAAAACCTTTTATACTTAATAGTAGAAGAGCCGGCCGCAAATTTTCTAACCGACTTGATACCACGATGAAATACACAATGGGAAACCATAAAAGTGATGCTAAGTCCGAATTCGATAGTCTGCCACGACGGAACTTGCCGAAAGTACGAAAAAGAAGGCCACTTCCGGTGCGAAAAAAGGGGGCTGATTTAACCCATCTGATACCGAAATAATAGTTATGGCAGCAGTTAGAAATTTACATGTAGACACATAAAAGCGAAGTCTGCCAGTATTTTTTTTGCCGGAAGTGCTTGGCAGACGCTCTCAAAGGTGGCCAGCGGGACCCCTAATTTAACCCATCTGATACCACCATGAAACCAATTCCAGTCGGTAGGTATGAACCCTCATGTCAGGAATATATAAGTCTGCCAAGGCTTTTCCTGCCGAAACACCTTGGCAGACGAGATTATGTAAGCAAGGTCGGCATCGGTTACCCTACACTAACCCATCTGATACCACCATGAAACCAATTCCAGTCGGTAGGTACGAACCCCCATTTTAGGAATATATAAGTCTGCCAAGGTTTTTCCTGCCGAAACACCTTGGCAGACGAGATTATAAGCAAGATGACCATCGGTTACCGTACACTAACCCATCTGATACCGCCATGAAACCAATTCCAGTCGGTAGGTATGAACCCTCATTTCAGGAATATATAAGTCTGCCAAGGCTTTTCCTGCCGTAACACCATGGCAGACGAGATTATGTAAGCAAGGTCGGCATCGGTTACCCTACACTAACCCATCTGATACCACCATGAAACCGATTCCAGTTGGTAGATATGAACCCCCATTTTAGAAATATATAAGTCTGCCAAGGTTTTTCCTGCCGAAACACCTTGGCAGACGAGATTATAAGCAAGATGACCATCGGTTACCGTACAGTAACCCATCTGATACCACCATGAAACCAATTCTAGTCGGTAGGTATGAACCCTCATTTCAGGAATTTATAAGTCTGCCAAGGCCTTTCCTGCCGAAACACCTTGACAGACGAGATTATGTAAGCAGCATCCACATACGAGGGATCCGTATTTTGGGATTATACAGATTACGGACATTATTAATAGCTGTAGGCTTATTTATTACTTTATGCTTATACATATTTGTATATTATTATGTTATTAATAAAATATATTTATAATTTATTAAACCTAAACTTAATACATTGGGAATTCATTACCTGCTTACGGCAGTAGTAGGGATAAGTGGGTCAGTTCTGGCTCACTGAGCCAGGCCAACAGTCCCTCCCCCTTTTTTCCCTTGTTGAGGCCCTGCAACCTTGCCTTGAACCCAAACTAATGTCATTGTAGCTCGAATCTAACCTAATCTATTTTTATTGCTTTTAGAATATTTCAATTATCTACTTTTGCAAAGTTAAAGGTTGAAATCTCTATTTCGCAAAATGGAATTTTAATGTGACTTTAATGTATGTGCAGTCTACTTAGTAATTGGGTTTAAAGATATAAAAACACACATTTATTTCCTATCCTAAGTATCCTATCCTAAGTTTATTCAAATAATATTCTGAACATATATAGTAATTAGACTGGTCATATTTTTCATAAAATCTATTTCGACTGGCAAAGTATATAACTTTTTGGCAACCGGGTTTTTTAACCTAATTAGATCCCGCTGAATCCGAATTTGCCGGTTGCTCGATCGAAATCTTGACCGGAAGTGAGATATTTGACATTAAAGGTCCCTTTTTTCGTTTTTCGTAAATAACTCTTAAACGGTGGCACATAGCAAAAAATGTTCTATAACATAAGTATTCTGCATAAAATTGCCTACAAGAAAGATTCAGTACAATTTTTCGCTAGGATCAATATTCAAAGAGATTTTAACGCGGGAAATTTAATTATAATCACTTCTAAGGTCCCGTTTTTTAGGTTTTCGTAAATAACTCATAAACGGTGGCCAATATCAAAAAATGTTGTTAGACGTTAATAATCTACACAAAATTTTGAACAAAAAACATTTATATTTATTTTATTGTATACATGTACAGTACAGTGATGCATAAGAATACATGGTGTTAATTATATATCTTAGGAATAGTACATGCTACCCTGTGAGGGCATTACAATGACTTATTTCTATACTTATGTTATATTTTGTAACATCTTATATGTAGTACTAAAGATTAATGAATAATGGTATTATACAATTTAATTATATATATTTAAATTTATTCTCATTAATTATAATAGTATTTGTCACATCTAATTAAGTGTCTAGTCAATTTAAATCTTTGTCATTAAGGAATTCGTCTATACTATAGTAGCATTTTTTTATCAGTAGGTCTACAAGCTTTTTCTTGAATACGCTATCTCTAATCTCGGTCGTTATACTGTGGGGTAATTTATTATATATTTTAATGGCTCTTACATGGGGGCTGTTTTGATACATTACCAAATTGCACGTCGGGATAGCTAGTAAATTTTTACATCTCGTATTGCCAGTTACTAGGTTTTTGCGCATTTCATATAGGTGTAAGTGTTTTCTTACAAACATGGTTGTTTCCAATATGTATATACATGGTAGTGTTAGTAATTTAAATTTTGAAAAGAATGGGCGGGAGCTTTCTGGTACTCGTATGTTTGCAAGGATGCGAATACACTTTTTTTGCATTTTGAAGAGGTCGTCGACATCTACGCTGGCTCCCCATAGTGGCACACCGTATCGTAGCCATGAGTAGGCATACGCATAATAAACAGATAGAGCGCAGTTTAAATCCGTAGTTCGTTTTATTGCACACAATGCGTAAATAAATTTTGAAAGTTTTGTCTTTACGTTACTAATGTGGTCTTTCCAGTTTATATGTGTATCTATTGTTAAACCGAGAAGGGTAAAGTCGCTAACTATATCGATATGATTATTATTTATGGATAAGTCAATATTGAGAGGTTTCTTCTGAAAAGGTTTAAACTGGATGACCTTGGTTTTTTTATAATTGATTTCAAGGTTATGATTACCTAGCCAATTTGAAACGGACTCTAATATAGTTTTTAGGCGATTATTACATTCCTGGTCGCTGGTAGTATCAAATAGTATGGATATATCGTCCGCGAAAAGTATGCATCTATCGTTTATGGCCTTTGGTAGATCGTTTATATATGCAATAAATAGTATACATCCCAAAACGCTTCCCTGTGGTATGGAGCACGTGGTACGTCGCATTTTGGATCTTACTTCTTCTACTTCCCCTGTTGCGTGGTTAAAGTATTCTATTTGCACACATTGTTCGCGGTTTTCTAAATAAGATTTAAGCCAGTTGTGTGCTTTTCCACGTATCCCCATATTATATAATTTTGAAAGCAATATTTTATGGGACACCCTATCGTATGCTTTGGTCATATCTAGTAGTAAGCTTACTCCGTATCTTTTTTGATTTATAAAGTCTAGGATTTCCTGTATAAATTTGTAAACTGCTAGCGTGGTTGAATGATTTTTTCTAAAGCCGTGTTGACTGGGATCCAAGATATTATATTTTTCAAAGAAACTATATAAGCGATTTGACATTATTTTCTCATACACTTTAGATATAGCCGGTAAAATCGCTATGGGTCTATACTGGCTGGGGTCTTGCGAGTTTCCTCCAGGTTTAAGGATGGGTTTAATTTTCGCGGTTTTTAATTTGTCTGGGAATTGTCCTTTATCAAAAGATTGATTAATTAGAACTGTTAAAGGGGCTTGTAACTCGGACGCGCATTGTTTTATTAATATTGGCGGGAGTTCATCTATACCGCTGCATTTTTTATTCTTAAGTGAACGTATGATACGCGCTACTTCGTGTTCCGTAACAGGCTGTAAGAATAGGGAGTTAATACAAGTCGAGTTTGTAGGGCAATCGCAAGCGCCTTGTGCGCATGTGTTGCTCGCGTCTGCTCGCGACGAGGGGCGCTCGCCAACTGATGCGAAATATTCATTAAAGATATCTGCTGTTTGATTCGGGTTATTTGTTGTGCAGTTTGAAGTTGTTAGGTTTAAGTTTTTATTGCTAGTGTTACGAGAGTTTTTTCCTGTAATGGAGTTGATTACGGACCACATTGTTTTTACTTTGTTATCTGACGCTTTAATCTGCCTTGAATAATTTGCTCGTTTGGCCAACTTAACACATTTTTTTAGCATATTTGAATATGTTTTGTAGTGTCTTGATAAAGTATTATTCTTAACTGACTGGTTTAGTAATTTTAATTCTCTTTTATGTGTGCATGACAGCTTTAACCCTTTTGTTAACCATGTTTTTGATTTCTCAAATTTTATTTTAATTCGCTTTTGTGGTATATGTTTGTCAAGGATATCATATAATTGGTCGTGAAATATTTCATAGTTTTGGTTTACTGAATTATGCAAGGTTAGCAATTTACTCCAGTCAATTTTGTTTAACGCGGATTTAAATGCCGTCATATTATCCATACTAAATATTCTGCTTATGGCGTATCGTGATCTGGTTTGATTTTTTATATTCATATTATTGATTGCGGATTTAAATGATAGGCTTTTGTGGTCGGATATCCCGTAGTCGTCCACTGTTAGCTCATAGTGTTTAATATTAGTAAAAATAAGATCTATACATGTTTTTGAGCTATTTGACTCTCGTGTCGCTTTTTTTACAATTTGCTTTAGATTATAGGATAACATTAAGTTAGTTAGTCTTTGAGAAGTTTTGGAGCATGTAAGCAAATTTATGTTAAAATCACCCGTTATCAGTATATGTTTCTTTTGTTCTTGGCGTGCGACTTTATTCATAAGTTTGCCTAGACAATCGAAAAATAACTCAATGTCCCGATTTGGTCTGTAAATGCATATTAATAGAATATTATATGATGGAATTTCAACACCACAGCATTCGAAAACCAGTTCTTTTGATAAGTCGGATATATCCGGTCGCTCTCGATAGTCAATATGATCTTTTAACAGGATGGCTGCACCTCCTCCTCTGTGTTCCTTACGATAGAATCCTGCCGCAAACGTGTAGTTCTGGATTTTTATGTAATCTCTTTGTACTTCGGATATCCAGGTCTCCGTCAGACATAAGGCGTGGACGTGTCTGGTTGCAAGGAACGCTTCCAGTATGAAGGTTTTGTTTTTCAGGCTTTGTGTATTGTGAGCTAATAATTCGAAGTCGTTATTAGCGAAAAAACTCAGATTGTTCTTTTGGATTTCTCATATGATCATTTGTATGGTGTGAGTTGTGTGTGTTATTTTTACTTGGTCCGGCGGTGGTGTCTATTTCTTGGGACGGTTTTTCCTGGTTTTCATTTTCTGTTTGTTTTGTGGTACTTGTGTTACTGTCCTGTCCAATGTCCTGTGTAGTTTTTCTATCCCAATCCGGTATGAATCTCTCACCATTTATTATAAGTTCTTTGTTCCGGATAATCGCATGTTTTCCGTTCCTACGTGCCGTCCACATTTCTTGTTTTAATTTCTTTAAATTTTCTAAAGTTTTGGCGTTTAGGAACTCACTAATAGTATATCCTGTATTTCTAAAATACATTGAATTATTTAGCAAGTAATTCGTCATTCGTTTATTAAGGAGTTCTATCATAACTGGTCGAGATTGGCGTCGTCCTTTTTTCCCTATGCGAGATACTTGTTCAATGAAGCCGTTGATATCAATTCCTAATATATCATAAAACAAGTAACTTATTCTAGAGATCAAATCAGTTTCCTCCTCGTAGTGATATTCGTCAAGGCCATATAGAACAATGGTTTTACTTGTGTCGATCAGTGTATGAGGTGTTGACGGGGTTACGTTTTCTATGCGATTTTTTAATGATTGGAGTTCCAGATGGAGTTTTTTATTTTCTTGATCAAGGATTTCAATTCTCGACGTTGCCTCTTGTAGGTTTTGGTGAAGATTGCTTTGTTGTGTAGATAGCATATCAATATTTTTCCCGAAATCGCTTTTGAGTTGGGTGATTGCGCCGCTTATTTCTTTTTGAATCATTGTTTGCATAGTTTGTATCATTATTTGACTATTTTGTGTAAATTTTATATCTAGTTTCATGTCTAGTAGTTTAGAGATCTGTTCTAGTGTAACCGTTTCTGTGTGTGATGTTGTTGGTGGTTGTACTATGCGTTGATCATGCCCGTAAAAGACGGTTTGAAGTCCGCTGTTCCCCGATATTTTATGGTCATGAATTAATATTTGTTCGTCTAATGACATATTTGTTTCTTCAAGACTTGTTTGAAGCGATGATCTAGCGGCCCTATTGTCTTCTCTTCTTTTCGTAACATTTGAGCATCTCGGACAAATCCAGGTGTAATTCCTATTTAGGAAGTTTTCCCTGTAATATGCTGAAGTTATGTTCAGGCACAAGTAATGATAGGCTGCACTGCATGTTGTACATTGCATTAGTTCCAGTCGTAGGTTTATTTTCTCGTCACATAGTTGGCATTCCATGTTTATTATAAGAGTAGGCCTAAATTTACGGCAAATTGACCGGGCGCAGGTGACAGATGCACTTCAGTGGGCGGGGTTTGCGCTAATTATCTACCTGATTTTGAAGACGCGCTTGTTAACATATGCCTGTCTTTTTCGGATTAAGGCGTTTGTAGTTTCTTTCCTTGTCTTGAACTTGACCTAGTTTCTTTATTTGCCGTTATGCAGGGGTCGCAGAACTTTTTCGCTAGATGGCGCTACTAACGTACATATAAGTAAATTTTCACTTTTTTTTTGAAGTTTTGGCTGTAGGTAACTTCAATTTCTTATGTTTTAATTTGTATGGGTCTTCGTTTAGGTAGTTTAAAGTAAAGTTTTAGGTTGAGTTCCACTTTGAATTCAAATGTAGTAACCGTTTGCTCACGTCACTTTTAGTTTCATTTTTCCTGGTTTTAGCGTTCGGAAAAGCTGGAAAACACTGTCACATGTAGTTTAGGTGGTTTTCTACGCATCGTCGCACTTTGCATTACAATGTAAACACTTTATATTTTTTATTTAGACTTAATACTCGGAGCTTTTGTTTTCGTTTCAACTGACAGCTGTCATCTCAACGTCAAATGTCAACTGACAGCATTCAGTATACTTTTCGCAGGGATCAATATTTAAAAAGATAATAAAGAGGGAAAGTTAATTATAATAAATTCTAAGGTTCCTTGTTTTTATTTTTTCGTTAATAATTTGAAAAGTATGACTCATAGCAAAATAAAAACTTATACATAAATAATAAACGTAAAATTTCCTACAAGAAACATGCAGAACACTTTTCGCTAGGATCAATATTTAAAAAGACAAAGCAGCGGGTAAGTTAATTATAATCAATTTTAAAGTCCCTTTTTAGTTTTTTGTAAATAACTCGTAAACGGTGTCCCATAGCGAAATAGGTTTTTAAGAATAAATTATCTACATAAAATTTCCTCCAAAAAACATCTAGAACACTTTTCTCTAGGATCAATATTTCAAGCGATATTAAAGGAAGAAAGTTAATTACAATCAGTTCACAGGTCACTTTTTTTAGTTTTTCGTAAATAACTCGTAAACGGTGGCCCGTTGCAAAACAATATTCTACATAAAATTGTCCACAAAAAAGGTTCTGTCCACTTTTTCGCTACGATCAATATTTAAAGAGATATTAAAGGGGGTAAGTTAATTATAATCAATTTCCAGGTCCCTATTTTTAGGATTTCGCAAATGACTCGTAAAATAAGCCTCATAGCAAAATAAGTTCTTAATGTTCTTGTAAATAAATAATCGATATAAAATTTTCTACGAAAGACATATGGAACGCTTTTCTCTTTTTAGGGTTCCGTACCTCAAAATGAATAAAAACCGGCCAAGCGCGAGTCGGACTCGCCTTGCAAGGGTTCCGAACATTACCCAATTTTTAACAGTGTATTTTATATGTTAAACGCGAGTGAATTGCCTTTAAAAAACCTGTAGGGATCGGTTCAAAAACTAAGTAATGTCCGACTCGCGCTTGACTACATAATTCTAATAGGTTTTTCTGTCATCTATAGATTCTATTCTGTATATCTTTTCAAAATTTTAGACCCAGTAGTATCGGAGATAAAGCCCCCTTCCCCAAAATAAAACATTAAAATACAAAAAAATACCCCCCCCCCCTTTATCTCCGAAACTACTGGGTCTAAATTTTGAAAATAAAATAAAATAAAATAGTTCTTTACCTATATAGACGTAAACCTAAAAATAGGGACCTGGAAATTGATTATAATTAACTTACCCCCTTTAATACCTCTTTAAATATTGATCGTAGCGAAAAAGTGTACAGAACCTTTTTTGTGGACAATTTTATGTTTAATATTTATGTAGAATATTGTTTTGCAACGGGCCACCGTTTACGAGTTATTTACGAAAAACTAAAAAAAAGTGACCTGTGAACTGATTGTAATTAACTTTCTTCCTTTAATATCGCTTGAAATATTGATCCTAGAGAAAAGTGTTCTAGATGTTTTTTGGAGGAAATTTTATGTAGATAATTTATTCTTAAAAACCTATTTCGCTATGGGACACCGTTTACGAGTTATTTACAAAAAACTAAAAAGGGACTTTAAAATTGATTATAATTAACTTACCCGCTGCTTTGTCTTTTTGAATATTGATCCTAGCGAAAAGTGTACTGCATGTTTCTTGTAGGAAATTTTACGTTTATTATTTATGTATAAGATTTTTTTTTCTATGAGTCATACTTTTTAAATTATTTACGAAAAAATAAAAACAAGGAACCTTAGAATTTAGTATAATTAACTTTCCCTCTTTATTATCTTTTTAAATATTGATCCCTGCAAAAAGTGTACTGAATCTTTTTTGTTCAAAATTTTGTGTAGATTATTATCGTCTAACAACATTTTTTGATATTGGCCACCGTTTATGAGTTATTTACGAAAACCTAAAAAACTGGACCTTAGAAGTGATTATAATTAAATTTCCCGCGTTAAAATCTCTTTTAATATTGATCCTAGCGAAAAATTGTACTGAATCTTTCTTGTAGGCAATTTTATGCATATTACTTATGTAATAGAACATTTTTTTGCTATACACCACCGTTTAAGAGTTATTTACGAAAAACGAAAAAAACGGACCTTTAATGTCAAATATCTCACTTCCGGTCAAGATTTCGATCGAGCAACCGGATCGGATTCAGCGGGGTCTAATTAGGTTAAAAAACCCGGTTTCCAAAAAGTAATATGATTTGCCAGTCGCATCAAGAAGGAGAGCGATTTTAAATTTTTTTGTCTAGTCTAAATATCATTACTTATTCTGTGTACAGTGGAGAAAACGAATGAAATTATGCAATTTGATTTTGCTATTTTTAAATAAAGAGTAACTAAACAGTATTTTCCACAGTTGTTGGTAATGATACCATCTCTTACAATTTCTCTTCATGAACATTTTATGATACCTAACCTTCCAGTTTTCGCCCGAATTGATCAAAAAATTCACCAACTCCATTTACACCAACCAAATAGAAAACGGGTCCGTGTCCGAATTCGTGATCTCGAGTCCGGGTCCGCGTCCGGGTCCAGGTTCAGGTAGAAGTCGAATTCAAAATCTTGCTTGTTTTGCCAGTGGGGTAACTTGCTTAACAATCAATTAGAAAAAGACAAGTCGTCGAGGAGTTCCGTTCTGATCACCATCAGCAATACCACTTCATCAAATGCCACTGTTCTTAATGTAAATCCTTGTTTGCCTGATGAAAATACAAGAGTCACTATACAATGCCATTAAGATTTGTAGAGTTCCCTCGATTCCTTATGGATCCCATCATCAGAACTTGAGCTTCACGAAAATATGACTTAAAAATCTAACGTGCTTAACAAACATAACGAAGACACATCCCCAAACATGAGCTATGCGTCGTTGAAGAGTTCCATTCTGATCATCATCAGCAGTTTCACTTCATCAAATGTCACAATTCTGAATGTAAATGCTTGGTTTGTTTAAAATACACCAGTATCACTATATGTTAGGGTGGTTCAAAAAACATTTTTTTTTCCTAAGGGGCACCCCCTTATTTTGTTAGACTTATTATGTTGATAAATTGAGATTATAGTTGAGATAAATTAAGAAACTTGGTGTAAAAGTTTCTTAATTTATCTCAACTTTACTTCGTTTTTTTTTAGCATTAGAAATTAGGTAAACAATCTTGATGTGTCGTCTGCTTTCATAAGTAATAGTTTTTGAATTTTGAAAAGCGTTTTTCAATTAAAAGACATGCTAAGATCGCTTACCTTCTTGCAAGTTCTTTCTAATGCTAAAAAAACGGACTATACAATGGGTAGGACATCAATTTTAAATGAGTTTGTATGAGTACCTCATTTTCTAAAATGAGGTGTTACAATGTCTTACTTCAAATGAGGTGAGGTACTAGCATATTTTCAGCGTCGACTATTCTATTAATCCAACGGGCCAATGGTGACAAAAATATTTAATAAATATACATATTAATGTATTCATCACTTCCTTTGTAAATTAATAAATAATAATAATTAAGGAGTGCAATTCTGGAGGTAGAAGGTAAGAATATAACTTATAGGAGAAACATCCCACATAGTAACTTAATTTGCTGCTTTTATGAAACTTTTTCTAATTTAGCTCTTTAGATTGTTAGATTGTTTTGTCCTCCTCCTTGCTACTTGATATAGTTTTAAGTATAATAATCACTAGCGAGAGCGACCCGCTCCGGCTTCGCACGGGTTAACAAATTATACATACACCTAAACCTTCCTGAAGAATCACTCTATTGATAGGTGAAAACCGCATGAAAATCCGTCCAATCGTTTTTGAGTTTATCGCGAACATACAAACAAACACACATACAGACAGACGCGGCGGGGGACTTTGTTTCATAATATGTAGTGATATATTTCATAACCACATTTTTAACAAACTAAGGAGAACAAATTCAATATTTTCACAAGTCATTATTATATAGAAGTGACTAACTTACCACTTCAGATAATTTAACAGTAATATCATCAATATGATATTAAACAAAGCACCATTCGCTCCGGCCGCCGCCGGCTACATTTACATTTCATTTTTTCATGCAGGTATTAGAGAACTAAAATTAGCTACAGCGACGTACGAACGAACAAAATAAATAAAAATATGTCACAATCATAATTTGTCAGTCCGAAGTCGTTTACAAATAATGTTAATAAAAAGTATTGCAAATTCAAATCGTTATAATTTACATCTACATGTTTATTTTACCTATGCAAATTATACTTACTTTTTATTTAATAAACTTGAAACTTATTGAAATGATCATGCAGGGTGAAATTTAATTCACTGGCCAAATTCATTCCCGGCACTAGGTTACACTTAAGGAACCTATTTAGCGAAAAAAAAGAGTACACTTTTTTTTTATTTTCATTTTTCAATTTTTAAATATTTTCCATGAGTCGTGGTCACCCTATTACCACAAATGTAAACAAACCTAATAGTAGGTTTTAACAACAACATCAGCAAAACCCTTATCTGACCTTCACTAAACCTTATAATCGTTGCAATAGAGTCCACCCCGTTAGTGTTGGCGATGGTAGGCAGGTTTATCAATTTCGAGGGTAGTCTAAACTAAACCATTCCGCGCTAGCGGTAAACATAACGGTAAGCATAAATGATTAGTCACTCGTCACTCGCCAACCTTAAAACATCGCGCGCGTACTAAGGTTAAAAAAAATGTTTTCGAACCGGGAATATTACGAAGTGGTACGGTGTGTTATTTATTAAGTGTTGAGTGTTTACGTGGTGCACAAATGGAATCCGTTCCACGCCTTCGCAGACAAGGATTGAATCCAAGAGTACCATCTCGTGGGACTTTCGTTAATTGCGTCGATTGTTAATCAAATGTACGTAAGTTGATTCAATTTTTTAAATACGCCTGAATGCAAAGATTCCTGACCTACTTTTTGCTCATTGTTTTTAAGCCACGGACGTTTTGTTAATAATCATTCATTAGTCAGAAATAACATTTTAGATTAAAAATAACATTTTAGATTAAAAGCCCGTTAATATGAAAGGAAAAATTAGCAACTTATGTAGGTAATCTCGCTGCAATAGGGTTCATAATTGGTGACGCGATTGCAAACAGCGGGAGGGGCGGGTGTCAATGACCTTAACTGATAAGATAAAAGCGAGTGTAGTGGGTAGTTGTCGGTTCACCATAACGTACGAGGTTTTTAGGACAACTTGATGATGAGTTATTTCGAAAAAAATGTACTGAGCGGTATTAAAAGAAAAAACACGTGTTTAATATTTTTTCGAGCTCTTTCGGTTGTTTCAATTTGGCCAGTGAATTAAATTTCACCCTGTATATTGTGTACGCTACAGTATTATATTTCAATAATATTTTAGTCACTAAAGGATTACTGTTTATAAGCAAGCTTCGTAAATGCCTGTCTGGTATACAGAGTGCGTACCGCGATCCATGTTCGTCATGTTGCCTCCCTGTCACACTTACGTACAAATTTACAAGTGCAACAGAGAAGCAACACGACGAACTTCCTTTTGGTGACTGATTTCTCGCGCCATTTTGACAAGTAAGTTAGGATCAAAAAGGCTTAAGATGTATGAAAGCTTGCAGCGCTTACGCTTGTTGTCTTTCGTGTTTAATTTTTAACGTATTTTCGGTGGTGACGCGAGGCGATATTGAAGTACGGCGCGTGTCTGTCTTACTCCCTCTTTGGGTATTTCTAATTCATTGTTTCATTTTGAAAGGATTTTTGAGGTGTTGACGTCACAGCGAGGCAGTGAATGGTACAAACTCAACGCATTTCTCGGTGGACCTTTTGTCGTTGCAATAAGGTTTGTAGTTCGGCAGTTGACAGTGTGGGCCATTACTCGTTTCTTCATTTGAGACATTTTGAATTTTGTATGTCGGCGAGCAGGCGAGCACCTAGCGCCTCGTGCCATCCAGGGACTCTTTTGCAAGTTGTGAGGAGCGTTGAGTTTTTGAGGTTCGCGAGTGAATTTGAAAGGATAAGAGTTTTTTTGAAATTTGAAGTGTGTGAATGATTTGTGTGGCAAGAGGTGTTTGTGATGCGCGCGAGTAAATGAGTAAAATGAATAGAGGAGTGAAGTAAGACATTTTTGCGGTATGAAGTACTGCGACAAATTAACAAAATGAGTGGTACAAATGAGGTGCCTCGCGAGTGAGCGACTCAACACTAATTTCAACGTGGTTAAGCACCACCTTGTATAGTATACAAGGTGGTGCTTAACCACGTTGAAATTTTGTATGTTGTTTGAAACCCAACAAAAAGAGTAATTATGATTCAGAATTTTATTTAAAATATCTGGTTTCACACTATTTGCACATTTGTGTTTAAATCTTAATGCGGTTCACAGAATACATCTACTTACCAAGTTTCAACAGTTCTTATAGTTTCGGAAAAAAGTGGCTGTGACATACGGACGGACAGACAGACAGACATGACAAATCTATAAGGGTTCCGTTTTTTGCCATTTGGCTACGGAACCCTAAAAAGGAGATATTAATTCGGTTTTTTAATGTTTGATATCTCCGTCATTTTGGGATCGATATTGAAAAATATTTTTTTAGTTGAGTTGTAACTTGTAAGTATATACATACAGATTGGTTCCGTCTTTGTCAAAACCCAGTTCTGATGGTGAGATTTATGAGGAATCGAGGGCACTCTTCAAATCTTGTAAGGGTGGTTCACGTTTGTATGGGAAAAATTCAAACTCTAGCTAGAAGAAGCGGCACCCCCTCATTTTGTTACACTTATTATGTTGACAAAATACGCCAAGCATCTTGCAATCTTAACTACAAGGGGGTGCTCAAACACTTTGAAATTTTTCAAATTGTATGAAATCAAAAAAATAAATAAGTTACTATTTTTTTGATTTTTATGTAAGTAGTAGTTTTCACATTATTTGAAAGTGTGATTTAAAAGATATTATTTTGAAAGAAAATGTTTTTCTACTTCAAAACTTATACATCACATGTGCAAATAGTGTGAAACCAGATATTTTAAATAAAATTCTGAATCATAATTACTCTTTTTGTTGGGTTTCAAACAACATACAAAATTTCAACGTGGTTAAGCACCACCTTGTATACTATACAAGGTGGTGCTTAACCACGTTGAAATTAGTGTTGAGTCGCTCACTCGCGAGGCACCTCATTTGTACCACTCATTTTGTTAATTTGTCGCAGTACTTCATACCGCAAAAATGTCTTACTTCACTCCTCTATTCATTTTACTCATTTACTCGCGCGCATCACAAACACCTCTTGCCACACAAATCATTCACACACTTCAAATTTCAAAAAAACTCTTATCCTTTCAAATTCACTCGCGAACCTCAAAAACTCAACGCTCCTCACAACTTGCAAAAGAGTCCCTGGATGGCACGAGGCGCTAGGTGCTCGCCTGCTCGCCGACATACAAAATTCAAAATGTCTCAAATGAAGAAACGAGTAATGGCCCACACTGTCAACTGCCGAACTACAAACCTTATTGCAACGACAAAAGGTCCACCGAGAAATGCGTTGAGTTTGTACCATTCACTGCCTCGCTGTGACGTCAACACCTCAAAAATCCTTTCAAAATGAAACAATGAATTAGAAATACCCAAAGAGGGAGTAAGACAGACACGCGCCGTACTTCAATATCGCCTCGCGTCACCACCGAAAATACGTTAAAAATTAAACACGAAAGACAACAAGCGTAAGCGCTGCAAGCTTTCATACATCTTAAGCCTTTTTGATCCTAACTTACTTGTCAAAATGGCGCGAGAAATCAGTCACCAAAAGGAAGTTCGTCGTGTTGCTTCTCTGTTGCACTTGTAAATTTGTACGTAAGTGTGACAGGGAGGCAACATGACGAACATGGATCGCGGTACGCACTCTGTATACCAGACAGGCATTTACGAAGCTTGCTTATAAACAGTAATCCTTTAGTGACTAAAATATTATTGAAATATAATACTGTAGCGTACACAATATACAGGGTGAAATTTAATTCACTGGCCAAATTGAAACAACCGAAAGAGCTCGAAAAAATATTAAACACGTGTTTTTTCTTTTAATACCGCTCAGTACATTTTTTTCGAAATAACTCATCATCAAGTTGTCCTAAAAACCTCGTACGTTATGGTGAACCGACAACTACCCACTACACTCGCTTTTATCTTATCAGTTAAGGTCATTGACACCCGCCCCTCCCGCTGTTTGCAATCGCGTCACCAATTATGAACCCTATTGCAGCGAGATTACCTACATAAGTTGCTAATTTTTCCTTTCATATTAACGGGCTTTTAATCTAAAATGTTATTTTTAATCTAAAATGTTATTTCTGACTAATGAATGATTATTAACAAAACGTCCGTGGCTTAAAAACAATGAGCAAAAAGTAGGTCAGGAATCTTTGCATTCAGGCGTATTTAAAAAATTGAATCAACTTACGTACATTTGATTAACAATCGACGCAATTAACGAAAGTCCCACGAGATGGTACTCTTGGATTCAATCCTTGTCTGCGAAGGCGTGGAACGGATTCCATTTGTGCACCACGTAAACACTCAACACTTAATAAATAACACACCGTACCACTTCGTAATATTCCCGGTTCGAAAACATTTTTTTTAACCTTAGTACGCGCGCGATGTTTTAAGGTTGGCGAGTGACGAGTGACTAATCATTTATGCTTACCGTTATGTTTACCGCTAGCGCGGAATGGTTTAGTTTAGACTACCCTCGAAATTGATAAACCTGCCTACCATCGCCAACACTAACGGGGTGGACTCTATTGCAACGATTATAAGGTTTAGTGAAGGTCAGATAAGGGTTTTGCTGATGTTGTTGTTAAAACCTACTATTAGGTTTGTTTACATTTGTGGTAATAGGGTGACCACGACTCATGGAAAATATTTAAAAATTGAAAAATGAAAATAAAAAAAAAGTGTACTCTTTTTTTTCGCTAAATAGGTTCCTTAAGTGTAACCTAGTGCCGGGAATGAATTTGGCCAGTGAATTAAATTTCACCCTGCATGATCATTTCAATAAGTTTCAAGTTTATTAAATAAAAAGTAAGTATAATTTGCATAGGTAAAATAAACATGTAGATGTAAATTATAACGATTTGAATTTGCAATACTTTTTATTAACATTATTTGTAAACGACTTCGGACTGACAAATTATGATTGTGACATATTTTTATTTATTTTGTTCGTTCGTACGTCGCTGTAGCTAATTTTAGTTCTCTAATACCTGCATGAAAAAATGAAATGTAAATGTAGCCGGCGGCGGCCGGAGCGAATGGTGCTTTGTTTAATATCATATTGATGATATTACTGTTAAATTATCTGAAGTGGTAAGTTAGTCACTTCTATATAATAATGACTTGTGAAAATATTGAATTTGTTCTCCTTAGTTTGTTAAAAATGTGGTTATGAAATATATCACTACATATTATGAAACAAAGTCCCCCGCCGCGTCTGTCTGTATGTGTGTTTGTTTGTATGTTCGCGATAAACTCAAAAACGATTGGACGGATTTTCATGCGGTTTTCACCTATCAATAGAGTGATTCTTCAGGAAGGTTTAGGTGTATGTATAATTTGTTAACCCGTGCGAAGCCGGAGCGGGTCGCTCTCGCTAGTGATTATTATACTTAAAACTATATCAAGTAGCAAGGAGGAGGACAAAACAATCTAACAATCTAAAGAGCTAAATTAGAAAAAGTTTCATAAAAGCAGCAAATTAAGTTACTATGTGGGATGTTTCTCCTATAAGTTATATTCTTACCTTCTACCTCCAGAATTGCACTCCTTAATTATTATTATTTATTAATTTACAAAGGAAGTGATGAATACATTAATATGTATATTTATTAAATATTTTTGTCACCATTGGCCCGTTGGATTAATAGAATAGTCGACGCTGAAAATATGCTAGTACCTCACCTCATTTGAAGTAAGACATTGTAACACCTCATTTTAGAAAATGAGGTACTCATACAAACTCATTTAAAATTGATGTCCTACCCATTGTATAGTCCGTTTTTTTAGCATTAGAAAGAACTTGCAAGAAGGTAAGCGATCTTAGCATGTCTTTTAATTGAAAAACGCTTTTCAAAATTCAAAAACTATTACTTATGAAAGCAGACGACACATCAAGATTGTTTACCTAATTTCTAATGCTAAAAAAAAACGAAGTAAAGTTGAGATAAATTAAGAAACTTTTACACCAAGTTTCTTAATTTATCTCAACTATAATCTCAATTTATCAACATAATAAGTCTAACAAAATAAGGGGGTGCCCCTTAGGAAAAAAAAATGTTTTTTGAACCACCCTAACATATAGTGATACTGGTGTATTTTAAACAAACCAAGCATTTACATTCAGAATTGTGACATTTGATGAAGTGAAACTGCTGATGATGATCAGAATGGAACTCTTCAACGACGCATAGCTCATGTTTGGGGATGTGTCTTCGTTATGTTTGTTAAGCACGTTAGATTTTTAAGTCATATTTTCGTGAAGCTCAAGTTCTGATGATGGGATCCATAAGGAATCGAGGGAACTCTACAAATCTTAATGGCATTGTATAGTGACTCTTGTATTTTCATCAGGCAAACAAGGATTTACATTAAGAACAGTGGCATTTGATGAAGTGGTATTGCTGATGGTGATCAGAACGGAACTCCTCGACGACTTGTCTTTTTCTAATTGATTGTTAAGCAAGTTACCCCACTGGCAAAACAAGCAAGATTTTGAATTCGACTTCTACCTGAACCTGGACCCGGACGCGGACCCGGACTCGAGATCACGAATTCGGACACGGACCCGTTTTCTATTTGGTTGGTGTAAATGGAGTTGGTGAATTTTTTGATCAATTCGGGCGAAAACTGGAAGGTTAGGTATCATAAAATGTTCATGAAGAGAAATTGTAAGAGATGGTATCATTACCAACAACTGTGGAAAATACTGTTTAGTTACTCTTTATTTAAAAATAGCAAAATCAAATTGCATAATTTCATTCGTTTTCTCCACTGTACACAGAATAAGTAATGATATTTAGACTAGACAAAAAAATTTAAAATCGCTCTCCTTCTTGATGCGACTGGCAAATCATATTACTTTTTGGAAACCGGGTTTTTTAACCTAATTAGACCCCGCTGAATCCGATCCGGTTGCTCGATCGAAATCTTGACCGGAAGTGAGATATTTGACATTAAAGGTCCGTTTTTTTCGTTTTTCGTAAATAACTCTTAAACGGTGGTGTATAGCAAAAAAATGTTCTATTACATAAGTAATATGCATAAAATTGCCTACAAGAAAGATTCAGTACAATTTTTCGCTAGGATCAATATTAAAAGAGATTTTAACGCGGGAAATTTAATTATAATCACTTCTAAGGTCCAGTTTTTTAGGTTTTCGTAAATAACTCATAAACGGTGGCCAATATCAAAAAATGTTGTTAGACGATAATAATCTACACAAAATTTTGAACAAAAAAGATTCAGTACACTTTTTGCAGGGATCAATATTTAAAAAGATAATAAAGAGGGAAAGTTAATTATACTAAATTCTAAGGTTCCTTGTTTTTATTTTTTCGTAAATAATTTAAAAAGTATGACTCATAGAAAAAAAAATCTTATACATAAATAATAAACGTAAAATTTCCTACAAGAAACATGCAGTACACTTTTCGCTAGGATCAATATTCAAAAAGACAAAGCAGCGGGTAAGTTAATTATAATCAATTTTAAAGTCCCTTTTTAGTTTTTTGTAAATAACTCGTAAACGGTGTCCCATAGCGAAATAGGTTTTTAAGAATAAATTATCTACATAAAATTTCCTCCAAAAAACATCTAGAACACTTTTCTCTAGGATCAATATTTCAAGCGATATTAAAGGAAGAAAGTTAATTACAATCAGTTCACAGGTCACTTTTTTTTAGTTTTTCGTAAATAACTCGTAAACGGTGGCCCGTTGCAAAACAATATTCTACATAAATATTAAACATAAAATTGTCCACAAAAAAGGTTCTGTACACTTTTTCGCTACGATCAATATTTAAAGAGGTATTAAAGGGGGTAAGTTAATTATAATCAATTTCCAGGTCCCTATTTTTAGGTTTACGTCTATATAGGTAAAGAACTATTTTATTTTATTTTATTTTCAAAATTTAGACCCAGTAGTTTCGGAGATAAAGGGGGGGGGGGGTATTTTTTTGTATTTTAATGTTTTATTTTGGGGAAGGGGGCTTTATCTCCGATACTACTGGGTCTAAAATTTTGAAAAGATATACAGAATAGAATCTATAGATGACAGAAAAACCTATTAGAATTATGTAGTCAAGCGCGAGTCGGACATTACTTAGTTTTTGAACCGATCCCTACAGGTTTTTTAAAGGCAATTCACTCGCGTTTAACATATAAAATACACTGTTAAAAATTGGGTAATGTTCGGAACCCTTGCAAGGCGAGTCCGACTCGCGCTTGGCCGGTTTTTATTCATTTTGAGGTACGGAACCCTAAAAAGAGAAAAGCGTTCCATATGTCTTTCGTAGAAAATTTTATATCGATTATTTATTTACAAGAACATTAAGAACTTATTTTGCTATGAGGCTTATTTTACGAGTCATTTGCGAAATCCTAAAAATAGGGACCTGGAAATTGATTATAATTAACTTACCCCCTTTAATATCTCTTTAAATATTGATCGTAGCGAAAAAGTGGACAGAACCTTTTTTGTGGACAATTTTATGTAGAATATTGTTTTGCAACGGGCCACCGTTTACGAGTTATTTACGAAAAACTAAAAAAAGTGACCTGTGAACTGATTGTAATTAACTTTCTTCCTTTAATATCGCTTGAAATATTGATCCTAGAGAAAAGTGTTCTAGATGTTTTTTGGAGGAAATTTTATGTAGATAATTTATTCTTAAAAACCTATTTCGCTATGGGACACCGTTTACGAGTTATTTACAAAAAACTAAAAAGGGACTTTAAAATTGATTATAATTAACTTACCCGCTGCTTTGTCTTTTTAAATATTGATCCTAGCGAAAAGTGTTCTGCATGTTTCTTGTAGGAAATTTTACGTTTATTATTTATGTATAAGTTTTTATTTTGCTATGAGTCATACTTTTCAAATTATTAACGAAAAAATAAAAACAAGGAACCTTAGAATTTATTATAATTAACTTTCCCTCTTTATTATCTTTTTAAATATTGATCCCTGCGAAAAGTATACTGAATGTTTTTTGTTCAAAATTTTGTGTAGATTATTAACGTCTAACAACATTTTTTGATATTGGCCACCGTTTATGAGTTATTTACGAAAACCTAAAAAACGGGACCTTAGAAGTGATTATAATTAAATTTCCCGCGTTAAAATCTCTTTGAATATTGATCCTAGCGAAAAATTGTACTGAATCTTTCTTGTAGGCAATTTTATGCAGAATACTTATGTTATAGAACATTTTTTGCTATGTGCCACCGTTTAAGAGTTATTTACGAAAAACGAAAAAAGGGACCTTTAATGTCAAATATCTCACTTCCGGTCAAGATTTCGATCGAGCAACCGGCAAATTCGGATTCAGCGGGATCTAATTAGGTTAAAAAACCCGGTTGCCAAAAAGTTATATACTTTGCCAGTCGAAATAGATTTTATGAAAAATATGACCAGTCTAATTACTATATATGTTCAGAATATTATTTGAATAAACTTAGGATAGGATACTTAGGATAGGAAATAAATGTGTGTTTTTATATCTTTAAACCCAATTACTAAGTAGACTGCACATACATTAAAGTCACATTAAAATTCCATTTTGCGAAATAGAGATTTCAACCTTTAACTTTGCAAAAGTAGATAATTGAAATATTCTAAAAGCAATAAAAATAGATTAGGTTAGATTCGAGCTACAATGACATTAGTTTGGGTTCAAGGCAAGGTTGCAGGGCCTCAACAAGGGAAAAAAGGGGGAGGGACTGTTGGCCTGGCTCAGTGAGCCAGAACTGACCCACTTATCCCTACTACTGCCGTAAGCAGGTAATGAATTCCCAATGTATTAAGTTTAGGTTTAATAAATTATAAATATATTTTATTAATAACATAATAATATACAAATATGTATAAGCATAAAGTAATAAATAAGCCTACAGCTATTAATAATGTCCGTAATCTGTATAATCCCAAAATACGGATCCCTCGTATGTGGATGCTGCTTACATAATCTCGTCTGTCAAGGTGTTTCGGCAGGAAAGGCCTTGGCAGACTTATAAATTCCTGAAATGAGGGTTCATACCTACCGACTAGAATTGGTTTCATGGTGGTATCAGATGGGTTACTGTACGGTAACCGATGGTCATCTTGCTTATAATCTCGTCTGCCAAGGTGTTTCGACAGGAAAAACCTTGGCAGACTTATATATTTCTAAAATGGGGGTTCATATCTACCAACTGGAATCGGTTTCATGGTGGTATCAGATGGGTTAGTGTAGGGTAACCGATGCCGACCTTGCTTACATAATCTCGTCTGCCATGGTGTTACGGCAGGAAAAGCCTTGGCAGACTTATATATTCCTGAAATGAGGGTTCATACCTACCGACTGGAATTGGTTTCATGGCGGTATCAGATGGGTTAGTGTACGGTAACCGATGGTCATCTTGCTTATAATCTCGTCTGCCAAGGTGTTTCGGCAGGAAAAACCTTGGCAGACTTATATATTCCTAAAATGGGGGTTCGTACCTACCGACTGGAATTGGTTTCATGGTGGTATCAGATGGGTTAGTGTAGGGTAACCGATGCCGACCTTGCTTACATAATCTCGTCTGCCAAGGTGTTTCGGCAGGAAAAGCCTTGGCAGACTTATATATTCCTGACATGAGGGTTCATACCTACCGACTGGAATTGGTTTCATGGTGGTATCAGATGGGTTAAATTAGGGGTCCCGCTGGCCACCTTTGAGAGCGTCTGCCAAGCACTTCCGGCAAAAAAAATACTGGCAGACTTCGCTTTTATGTGTCTACATGTAAATTTCTAACTGCTGCCATAACTATTATTTCGGTATCAGATGGGTTAAATCAGCCCCCTTTTTTCGCACCGGAAGTGGCCTTCTTTTTCGTACTTTCGGCAAGTTCCGTCGTGGCAGACTATCGAATTCGGACTTAGCATCACTTTTATGGTTTCCCATTGTGTATTTCATCGTGGTATCAAGTCGGTTAGAAAATTTGCGGCCGGCTCTTCTACTATAATAACAAAATTGTAGCCCTAATGTAGGTATCCTAAAGTTTCGTATAAAACAAAAAATGTGTAATAAGTCGATTCATATAAAAATTTCATAGGTTTTTGAAATACGCGATTTTTATATGCACCGACACAATTAAACAGCATAAAAATACCAGGGTCATCAGAGCGTTTCTGAACTCCCCTATTTTTTATGGACATAGATACCTATAAGTATTTACTTATGAGTTATGACGAAGTGTTTCGCAATTTTGATAATATTTTCAATTATCACATGGAAGTCCCTGACTACTGCCAAATATAATTGAATTGTATCTCTTCACTTCGACAAAAATGCATCCAAAGAAATTATGCGATTGATACACCCGAGTGTTATCAACGACTCATACATTCACATTAGCTTGAAGATAACTAGCTACCTAAATTTACATGAATAAAACATTGATAACTACAATTTACAGTACTAACTAATATGTTTATCTCTATACACAAAAGTTTACATCTATTCCCAGTCCACTATAACTTGGCTCTCTTTAAATCGAGAGTAAATGGACATCTTTAAGGTAAGCATGCTCCATCCTAGACTGCATCGGCACTTATCATCATGTGTGATTGTGGTCAAATGTTTACCTTTTTCCAATAAAAAAAACAAATTTACCAACGTCATCGAGACTTTTACATCAAAAACGTGTGAAAAATATCGCAATGGTGTTATCTAATGACAACCTGACACTCGTTAGACTAAACGCAAGCAACACAATCAATTAACGATCTCGATGTGCGTGTTGGAGCGGTTCTTGTTGCCCAACGTTAGCAGGCGTGGCTCACTCCGCGATTTCGTCGCTTTGCTACAGGTAGCTAAAAGTACATCCGTTCCACCCCAATTTTGGGGAAAGCCATTAGGCCGCGCGTGGCGCTGTCGCCACCTAGCGGCCATATTTGTGCTGATCGTAACAGACGCGTTTTGTTAGAGAGTGAGTAGGTATTATTTATTCTGTGACGTTAGTCTTATCAACGGTTAGTATATCGTGAACAGTGGATTATTGCAGGTTTCGGCGTTTTTTAACACGAGCCAAGATAAAAGTAGGGTTCTAGAATTTCTAAAGGCCACCTAAAACGGGCGTCTTTCCTATGGATAAAATATAAAAGTTAATAACTTGGGGTACCTACACATTTTACTACTATTTTTTTTCATAAATTTCATCATAAACTTTTTAAAGAGCATAAAGCTTGAATATGCCTAATGAAAACACATCATGAAAATACGGCTTTTAATTCAATTTTTTTTTCATGTATTTTCTTTATTTATTTTCCTTCTTAAGTTAGGTTAATTATAATATGCATATAAAAGTAAAATATAAAAACACTTACAAAACTCATGTATTTATTATTACACGTAATTATTGAAATATATTTTATTATGTCCACAGGAAAACGCACATAAAACTAAAAAATAATGGGTATGTGTGCGCTGTTATCTACTTTAGTGGCAATCAAAAGAGTCATATTTACATAAATTCAAAAACTAACTTCCTAAAATATAAATCGTCAATCAATGTCACCTCACGAATCAAAGTAACCCCAGTATATGATAGCTTTATGTTGATAGTGTACAGGCACAGACACAGATATGGCGGCCAGGTGGCGACAGCGCCACGCGCGGCTTATGGCTTTCCCAAAATTGGGGTGGAACGGATGTACTATTAGCTACCTGTAGCAAAGCGACGAAATCGCGGAGCAAGCCCCGCCTGGTACAGGTTACAGGTTAAATTATAATTCTAAGATACTGGCAGCGATCCCCGGTTCTTTTTATGTACACGTCAGCTCTTCCCCACAACCCATATAACAACAGTGAATGACATTCGAAAACTCATTCAATTGTTTACCGTATTCTCGTGCATTAAATTCCAAGTTCAAAACATTTTTCCAATGGCACTTACGGTGGTTATGTAACCACCGTAAGTGCCATTTATTGCACTGGGACTGTGCATACATATGCACAGTCCCTAATTTACGTGGCAGTAAATAAAACAGTGTCACGACAGTTTTACTGCGATCTTTGACAGTGATTGGTTTATTTTCTTAGCTAATTGGATGGTAATAGCAATCTATCTCCTCCGCCTGTCAGTACACCATCGTCAAAGTTATACGAATATGATGGTTGAATCAAACATATTTAAGAAAAGATGACTTCTGTGAACAACACAATAAAAGTTAACGACTCTGGTACTGAAAAAAAATACCGCGTAAGGGTGCAGCATAAAAATTACCTAGATTACCTTCATTTTGCGATGACTACAGAAAAGACGCGAACGAGTTAAGCATACTACAAAACGTGTATTATGACCCGGTTGTATTTTTATATAACTGGGTCTAGTTTCGCACTTAGGTACAGAATTACAAGAAAGTAACGGCTACGGTTTTAGCGAAACTGGAGCGCTATTTGAACTTTAAAAACCAAGGTGATTTGTTACATTGATCTGATATTACTCTCTGTGAATCTCGCCCGCGCTTGTATATTGATGCGAGCAAGATGTTCGAGATAATTCATATCAATATCAAATCCAGATAAGAGTAAAAGATCGAATAAATATCACCACTGTATATGTAGAATAATTATTTTCGATAGAGTCTGGCTACTGAAATTTTACCTAAAGATTTGGCGGGAAATTCAAAAAATCTTGGACTGGTCACACTTTGTGTAGTAGGAATTATAGTTTTGATACTAGACAATATTTTTGATATTATGTGCTCAAGTAAGGTACCTAATGAAATAAGTTAAATAAACGTTTACGTGCACTCAAAGTCAGCTCACATAATTTCTACCACAATTTAAAGTACAGTCAACGACAAACACATATGTTTACGTTCAAATATTAATATTTTATAGATATTTTTCAGAACTTTTAGTTTATCCGTTTCTTTATACACTTGTCCTATTTATGAGATTCAGGCATTAATAAATTCACTTACTTAATCAAAGTAATAGGCAAATGTTAGAACTAGTACTTAAAGTATCAAAATATTTATAGAGCACCAACCTCCAAATTTGTTTACGTTTGGTTAGGAGTTGTAAACATTGCAGTTTTTCGTTATACAACGCTACACATCGACTTCGCACACTGTCGTAATTATTTACGAGCTTAAATAATAGTTGCCGAACCACGCTCAGTATAGAAATTATTAATTTTATTTAAAATAAACCCCTTATAAACCGCAAACAATTTGAATGAATGACATCAATTGACAACTGACTTTTAGCTTTTTTTTAAATCATAGACAATTGGTGATACAACAACGAAATATCTGTCAACAATTTTTGGCTAGCCAGACTCTAGCGTCACCTCTAGAGATACAATCTTCATAGTTATTATGTCAGATTTTGATTAAGTCTTAAGGAAAGTTCTGCTTACAACATAGTGGTTTGCAATAGGTTATGGACTCAGGAACCTTACTTTGCGAGAAAATTAAGCTATGAGAGAACACGCGTGCCGTAGCAAAAAGCCGCCGTAGCCTTTTGTGAACCCCATATTTTCATTTGATGAGAATTTTTAAATTTCTGTAGTAGGTACCGTATTTTTAAATGCCCGAAAAATAATACTGATACCTTAATTTAATTCATTATTAAGCTGCAACGTTTAAGCTTACGTCTTGGTAGTAACAATTAGAGCAACATGTTTCCTTCATCATGGCATTCGTCATTTTGACCGTTGCACAGATTCTTAAAAAAACAGCTGAGAAAATAAAAGAATAAACCTCTGAGTTGAATACTTATCGTACCTAATGTACCTATACTAATAACTATTGATATTGAATACCAAAAGATTGAATGATTGATTGATTACATCTGAATGACCAAACTGGATTAAGAACTTAATCTGATAGTGATCGTAAGCTTTCTAGGGAATAATCATTAATCACGTTTAACCGATTCTTAGTTGATCAAATCAAGATTATAAACACTACAAATTACATATAGATTTAGTTTATTGTTTACAAACAAATATAATTAAACAAGTTTTTTAACACATCAGATTCTATTATTTTTAACAATCATGAAGGAGCATCTGTAATGTCGTAGCATTTTCTTGGTATATTTTTAGAGGAACCTGCCTTAAATCGTTCAGACAGCTCAATTTTCTGGAATTCTTATTACTACGATAACAAAAAAAAACAGAGAATTTGAGACAGTTTTCCTTAACCTTTTGAACGCCAAACGGCGCATCCATTTGCCGTACCACTGAATAGTTTATATATAAGTTTTGTGAATAAATAATGCCAACCTACTGTGTTTTTCACTAGATTTTCATCAAAAATCGATCGACGTCAAATGCCGTCTTTGGCGACGTTGTCACGATTTTGCGTTGACGTCAATTGCCGTCTGTGGCGTTCAAAAGGTTAAGGGCCCAATAAATTAATTTGCCCTATATAAAATACGGCGTAAAGGCAGCACCCACTGCACAACAAATATCAACGCACCCGTAGCATTGCTACGCGCGCTACGCGGCTACGCAACTACATACTCTCCGCCCCTTTTCTTCTCCATGCCGCTCAAATAATTGGTGTTATTTTAACCACAATCAAATGTTGTCGTTACACATCTACAAATCTCCACTTTTCTTTTCTATTACCACTGAAAGTGAGACACTTTACCATACCACGTTTTCGTATCTTACAATAAACCTACTGAAATATAGGCTCAGTTTACGTCAATGTCACGTATTTCAAGAACGAATTAAGATTTGGTAATTATAAATTGTATCAATTACACGGTTTATAAAAATAAATCGGAAATCATTAATTTTAGATAGTAATACTATTAAAATCGCAAAAATATATAACAAGTAATGTTATAAGTTCATAATGCAATAATTAAAATTTAAATAAAGAATTAAATGCAAATTTCAACAAAAGACTTGTAAAGATTTTAGCATGAAGCTTAAGTTGACATAACAATATCTAAAGTACTTGTATATGTTTAGATCCAAATAGTTAAATATTTTAAACTAAATAATTAAACTCTTCGCCTTAAAAAAACAACAAATATGTGCCATAAAATAAAACAACATTAATATTCTTTTAAACTTACGTTTAATACATAATCACAAAACATAAATAGTAAAAGGAAAAATTAAATTCACAGAAACCTAATAATCAATATTTGCCACTACGAACCTATACGAACACGATTCCGAAAAGTCAATGAAACATGCGCGACTGTCAAAAATCACCGAAAATGCAACGGACGGCCACATGGTTACGCACTGCCATTGAAATGTGTTGATATTCAGCTATTATCAATGGCATATTGTAGTCCCAGTACTTTCACGCGCGCGGCGCGGGCGCGCCCCCTCCCCTACCCCCTACCTGCCCAACTATATAAGCCCGCTCCCGCCCTCATTCGCCACAGACGCAAGTTGCACTTCAATATAGCGAGTCCTGGAAGATTCTAGTCTTCCAGCAGCGCTATTTATCGAAACTCGCTAAATAATCTAAAACTATCTCTCTCTTTCACTTCTGTGCTAAAATCCTTTCAAAAATGAATCCCATGGTGAGTACTAAAAGCTTCTATTCGAAAACATATTAATCATAATCTAAATGGACAGTGACATGTGTGAATAAGTTAATTAAATATGCCTCGGGGCTCGATACAATCGGACAGTTAGCAATGATCTATATTGATCTAATGATGTGTCGTAGATCACTTATGCAAATTCTATGGTTCCGTTCGAATGATTAACGGTGTTCGAGCGGCAGTTTCGGTTTGCGATAACTCAATTTATTGTTGTTAAATCAGATACTGGGAACCAGTTGTAGCGCACTTTGTTCTGCCTTGCCCAACTTGCTTGTTACGCCAGGCACCGCAGGATACCTGACCTCTACTCAATCTTATTGGTTCTGCTTGTTCTTCTAACAATATAACAAAGCAATCAATTCTGATCAAACATAATACATTTCTTAACGATAAACAATTGAATGCTCCATGTGTTTAATCCATAAATGTCATAATTCAATTTCATTTCTTTATTGTTTTTTATTTTATTTCATATCTTGCAATTGATAATATATTCTGGTAATAAAACAGAGCAAAAGATCTCGTTAAAGACAGTTCTTACTATAGATGAACATTTTCATCATAGTTAGTTGCTATCTTGTTGTCGGAAATGCATTATTTAGCATCAAAAAGACGAAGTGGTCATACGAGTATATCCACTTGCGTTATATTATATGGCAACCACATTTTTCAATCACTATCACAAAACGATTTCGAATACCTCCCGCTTTTATTTTCTTGCTACTTAACACTTTTCATTAACACCTCTAAGTTTTCATTCAACATCATATCACAGACTAATATACTTATATAAATTATAACTTTCTAATCATTTTTTAAAATTAAATTATTAATTTAAAAAAATGTACTTAGATTGCATGTCAGTTCATATTTTGTGTTTTCTGTTGTACATTTTCATTTTTCGTTAAATTTTACTCATCAGACAAAGTTTTACGAATGTCAATATATTTAAACTTATCCAATATTCATAACATATCACCTAAAGTACCTACTTTATGGCAACATAAATGAAAATCTACATAAAGTGACTTTACGAGCGCTAATGTAAACTATTGTAAACAATGATCACATTATATGCATTACAAAATATTCATTAGTAAAGTTAATGCACATTGTCATAATTATGTCGTTAACCGGCAGAACGTGAACAACTAGGCCTGTGTCGAAAATTAAAAAGTTAGCGACGCGGCACGTGAGGTCGGCGCACGCGCAGGTCATTGTCAGTCAGACATTTACAATTCAAAACATTTATGCTCTATAAAATCATAACTTGACTATCATATGTTGTAAATATACTATTTTTCACGTCTCCGTGAAACTTTTACGAAGAGTGCTAAGGATAAGCAACTTGTTGGCTAATTTATTTAATACATGTAAAAAAGAAATGCACCACCAAAAAGTTCAAGATCCACTTATAAAGCTTCATTATAAATTTTATTTCCGTATTTGGTGACAGCTTTTTGTCAGGTACCTTACGTTATGTAAATATTTGTTATGATCGATATTAATGTAAATTAAAAATGTAACTATCTTGTGAATGTAACATTAACGACAGCTTCGAGTACAACACTAAAAGATGAAAGATACCAAGCTTCACTAGTTTCTTGCCGAGCATCTAACTACTAATTACGTTTATCTACCTCCTTTCCATCTTCACTTGCTCTATTTCCATTCAATTGTCGATTAATTAACATTCCATTACATAAACGTGACATAATTACATTAGACAACCATTTTGTACTTGAATAACCCATGTTCTAAAAGTTTTTCATCAACATGAACTTCCTTAAATAGATACTGCGAAAGAGGTCTATTTTTAACATAGGTACGCACGCTACAAAGAAATAAAGTTGAGTAAGAGCTAGTAAAGTATACATTTTTTGCAATAACAATAACTAATGCGGTTAAGGTGTTCGGAAAACGAGTACAAAACGAAACCCGACCCGTTTCCGCACCAATGTCATTGAAAGTTGACCAATTGCCGAGATATTGATCTTTAAGGCAAGGGCGACATGTCCTTATAAATGCATAGTCATCATTGTACCACCATTGTCAGGACAAGAAAGGATTAACGGGCAAGGATATTGACAGATGAAAGAAAAATAACATCACAGTAATCCATATTAGAGAAGTTGTTTCTGCTACACATGGAAAGCTAGAATCATCAACTTATTGCCGGAAAAATAAAGGATAGATAGAAGATACAAATAAAGCGATGGCTTACGCCCGATCGGCTTGAAATTAATTTCATAATCCATAGCGAGCAGTTCAGAGTCATTGTGCCAGTAAAAACAACCTTCACTTGCTATAAATAACTTGACAATGACATTGCACTACTTAAATTTAATGAGATCAAATTTAATTCATCGGTAACAAGCACCAAATTAAATGAAATATTACATTCCTCATTTCAATTGTCTCCAAATGTAACCTCCCCAGTTCTTTAAAGGTAAATAGGATCAGATAAGATTGTCGATAATGTTTAAATGCAAATTATTGCCTTCCAGCGTTCATTAAATCAACTTTAAAATAACTTACGACCACCTAGATATTTAAATCATACCTAATTGCGTTTTAACGACGAATTGTAAATTGCCGTTTCTATTTCAAAACGTGAGAATTTTAGGAAATTGTGCATATATTTCGTTAGTAGAAGTACTGGCAACTAAAACAAATACAACTTATGACATGACACTTCCCAAAAAAAGTGACAACTGGCTGACATTGACAGCGATTTCAGCCAGAGTTGCACATTAGGAATTCAAACTGGCACTATGGGCGTACATGATAGCTAAGTTCGCACCTCCCACGCATCGTGTTAGTAAACGAGCTGTCTAGTTTCTGTCCAGCCTTTTCATGCTCAATTTACCTCAACAATTGTCAACAGATTAACCCGGGCCGCCTTCTCAAACATAGTGTCCAATATTATAATCCAAGCCGCGATATCTTTATTATTATTTTAATGACAATTTCATGTCGCTTGAATTAGTTTCGCTCAGATACAATCTTTATTTATTGATGCTATTTCAATGTGTCTATTGTTTGTAGTAACATTTCTATTTCGACTGCATTATCAGATGAATTTAATCAGTGTAGCCTGATTGGTTGATGACGACGACTGCGTCGGGATGGGCAACTTTGTCAGCGTATATCGGCGCCGGCGCACCCAGCGCTCGCTGCACGGGACCTGGCTTAAAGCGGCTTTCCAACTTTTAGTTATCTGATTTTGATTTGATAATATATTATTTGCAGTGCACCTGGCACGCACTTGCCTATATGTTGGTGAGCTGTACTGAGAGTAATGTCAAATAATAATCAATAACAGATTTTTATAATTCGAATGCGGCTGCAGCTCGGGTGTCGCCAGCCTCGCCGCTCACTGGCGCTTTTTGTCTGCATTCCAGTGCGCACCGATTTAGAAGGGCATGCCCGGTGCCCACGCACCGCCCCGCGGCAGTTTAATCGATATCCTAATTATAAATTATACGTAAAACACCCACCAATGGCCAGTGTTAGAGTTAGAGCAATAGGTTACGCTGAAATCTAAATCCTAGTTAATATTACCTGTCTTTGTTTATCAGCATCTTATCTCTAAATTTGTCCACGCATGACGCATCGCGTGGGAGAGTTGCATCAGCCATTACTTTAAATGCAAACAACTTTTAAGAAGGTCGGTCGTCGATATCTCATAGCATTAAAAAGTACTTCGGCTCGATAAATACGACATTACCTTCTTTATCCCTTGTAAAATTATACGAACGTATTAAGATAAATGGTGGTAGCATGAAAAATTCAATAACCCGTGGGTAATAAGGCAGTACGGCTGGTGCGATTTATGTTGTAGTTAACACTTGAATGTCTCACTTTATTTTGCCAATATTGACTAAAGTCGGGGCTTTTTGAACTGAAACTTCGCGACCTAACTAGTATTTTCTAACTTTGTTTACTCGTTTGCTAAATTACGTCGCTATGCATGCGAATGTTTATTGCAACCTTCCGAAATATAAAGGAAGTATGTTTAATAAGGAAATGGAGATAATTAACAAGAATTTTAATTGAATAGCTGCCAAACTTTATATTGCATGTGGCCGCAACATGGCATCGAGATTAAAATCTTTAAAAAAACAGTCACGTACTTGCACTCGCTTACGTAGGCAACACTATCGTGTCATGTCAAGTAAGAAATTTTTGTTCTGGGGGCCGATGTTTGAATTTCGACAGCTCGATTTCGTGTATTTCGTTCAATAATATAACCACTACTAGGCCTTTAAATTCTACTAATAGAATCGAAAAAGAGTAGTCAATACCACTCGATTCCAAATTTCTATCTCGTATTCCAAAAATTTGCACATCACCATTTTCCACCGATTTTCGTGTGACGAAATCGAGGTACGAAATTCAAAAAGCGCCCCCCCCTGACCATGATTTACATGGAGCTTCAATTACCTACAGCTATTGTATTCTAGCTGCGTTTGTCAAAAATAGGAAATGCAATTGCAGTCTCATAGAAAGCAAATGCCAACTTGACATATGAGGGTCAGTCAGTGTGGAGGCAAGTCCGGAAGGCTGGCTTCCTGCTCCGCGACCTTGGGCCGGCCTTCGGACCTTGGCGCCGTTCACTCGCTGACTTACTTTTATTGGAAATGCGCAAGAGCGGAGGCGGACGCGTTTTTACACTCATTAAGAAGTTACAACTCGATCAAATCTGTAAAGTTCATTACCAACTTGTAAGCAAAATAAATCTCTTCCAAATTTCGATTCAAGCAAGATTCATGGAGCTGTTGTCGATACAAATTCTTAAAACCGCTACATCTTGTAATTCGTACCAGTACTTTAGAGCGCATGCCACCACGCCTGTGTCATTTTTTGTTCATTTTGCAACTTGAAGTTCATTGTCGCTTACTACTCGTATTCGTGTACTTCCTATTATCGCGACCGAATTAATTGAAATCAGAACGTTTCATAATTAAAATTGCCTATTGTTTAGATGTTTATCACTTTGGCCTGGTTCCAGGACAATATATTTTAATTATTTGTCTACATTAATTTCACCACAGTTGGAAATTCAAGGATGAACTCTACGTTTTGTGAGAAGCGAGTGTCCGCGATTTTAATCACACGTTTTGTAACGTCACGCGCAAGAACGGACGTGGATTACTTAACTCGCATTTAGTTTAACAGTTATATATTTATTTCAAATTAGTGTCTCTTAAAACTTAGAGTTAAGCGCGTCACAAAAATTCGTTCTAAATTAATTTTAATTCAACTATTATGCAACGGCGCACGCGATCGTGTGCTCTTCAATTAACGTCATGTATCGTTCTTATATCGATCCGATTTACGATCCATCCGAACCCGGGTCCTCTGCGTCGTAGGCATGGTCACGCGAGGGTCATTATCGACTAGGCTAGGAGGCTGTTAATATCTAATCGTTATTCATATTACAGACAGAAAAAAATACTAAAATTTCTTTACCTCTCTGTATACGTTATATCTGTATCTGTATAGCTTATTGGAAATTGATCGGCACTTATAAGGCTTTGCGTGTAAACGTGTAAATCTGCCGCTATGTAGAAACAAGTACATAAATCTGCAATTCGATTATGTGTCTAGCCCTATTTCCATAGTAGGTATATGTTATGGACCACCAGCATAAATGTGGCTTCGAGATCAGTAGCAAGAATTCCTAATAGGAGCTCACTCGTATATAATTAATATATACTTCTGAGCTTGTGGTCGGTGCCCAATGGCAATATGAGGCTAGATCTAGATCAAACCTAGGGCCTGGTCGAGATCGCGACCACAAGCCCTGACATCATTACGCGAGCCTGAACTTACGCTCGCCGCAAATTCTTTACCTATGCTCTCATCTCATTAAATTTCATTGCCTCGTAAATAAACTCTTAATCAAGCTTAACTATTTCGTTCACACTTTGAGCAACGTTATATTCAAATTAAACGAAATTTATTTACTTGAAACTATAAACTTGAAGACTATTAATTCTGTATACTTAGTTCTATAAATTCTGGAAGACATCAATACAAAAGACTTTAAATTAAATGAGTTTGTAAAAGCAAGAAAGACGTATTTCTTCAAATCAAACCAACAAATAGAAATACTTAGTCTAATTCGAACTGTCGTGAGTCATAAGTACTAACAATACGTTGAAACAGAAATAGGCACTTAAGTAAAAACCTACTCTCGAGATTTGAGTTAATTGTCCAGGCGGAAGTGAAGTTAACGTAAAGTTAGTAAAAATAAATAATATGCCCTCGCGGAAAGAAGTAGTAACGTACCTAACGTAGGCTTGAAATTCGATGTGAAGAATAAGACAATCATGGTTTTTCGTAGATACTTATATTGGTTCCTCTTTTTTAGGGTTTCGTACCCAAAGGGTAAAACGGGACCCTATTACTAACAATAAGACTCTGCTGTCCGTCCGTCCGTCCGTCCGTCCGTCTGTCACCAGGCTGTATCTCACGAACCGTGATAGCTAGACAGTTGAAATTTTCACAGATGATGTATTTCTGTTGCCGCTATAACAACAAATATTAAAAACAGAATAAAATAAAGATTTAAGTGGGGCTCCCATACAACAAACGTGATTTTTGACCGAAGTTAAGCAACGTCGGGCGGGGTCAGTACTTGGATGGGTGACCGTTTTTTGTTTTGCCTTTTTTTGCATTATGGTACGGAACCCTTCGTGCGCGAGTCCGACTCGCACTTGCCCGGTTTTTTTAGTATAAGTAGTTAAAGTTTCATCAAATTGTAACTACAATATTTCTCAACTGATATTGTGACTAATGTGCAAGAATGGACGCAAACTAGAACATAAACATTGTCATGACCAAGCATTAGTATATTTACATTGATTTACATATATTTATGCTACTTAAATACACACTAATCATATAAATGAATAATATTGACATTAAATATACCTACTGTGTATATGAAAATACCTAACTTTGGCTATGAACTTGTTTAAAAATAAACAATATTATATAATTTTCACTCAGATGTAACTTTAATTTTTGTTAAAAAAATTGTCTTGAAACCGGTGAATAATCGATTGTACATTTTTGTTTGACGGGTGCTATCAAGTATGAAATCGCGGTCAATGAAATGTTTAACAATATCAAGACATTTTTTATCGATCCATATTTGGTGACCAATTGCAGTTAAAGTTCGCATCGCATCCATTCAGTAACTCCATTTTAATATCATTTTTAAAAGCCCCCATTATAGGTATAAATAAACTGGCATCGATGGTCAGACATAAATTTATAATTGACCTTTTTACCTCGCGCATTCCATATCACTGACAGCACCCAGTTCAGCTTTATCTGGGTTGTTTGCATACATTAAAATAAATGTACTAGCTTTTGTAACAAAGGCTGCTCGAGGGCTTTAAGTAAGTTATAAGTCACTAAACTTAAACATTAAGCTCATATTTAGTTACCAATATAATTTAATATTTTGTTAGATAACATAGGTACCTATAAAGAGGATATAAAAATAATGTTCATTCATAGAGTAGAATATGAATGAACATTATTTTTATATCCTCTTTATACCTATTCTATCATATAATTCCAATTACCAACATAACTTAATATTTTCTTAGATAACTTCTAGTTTATGAGTGGATTATCTTTATATCCTTTTTGCGCCTATTATATCGTATAAATTACACGAACATAAAGTACCTGAATTGCGAGACAACAGACACCTGACTATCGAGGGCGACTTATCAGACTACTAGAATTATACTAAATCCAGATAGGTACCCACAACTCGTTTTGTATAACGAGAGGCAGCTAGCAATTAGACACGGTGCGGGCGAGTAGCTCGGAATATTATCTCGCTAGTTGGTACAATAAATAATAACTATTGCCGCGGTTATTACAACTGCTGCGATTTAAGTAACACTGTAGGTTTTCGATCAAACACAAAATCAACACCTGAATGCAAGAAACAACCATTTATCCTTCGGTTACATGCACCGCGACTGGATAATTACAAGTTCATTTTAGTAATGGTTCTGTTTTTCACAGATTGTATTCGCTTGCTTGGCGTTGGCGTGCGGAGCTCAGGCTAGCCAGGGCTGGGCTGGTCCCCCGGCCAACATCGCGCTGTCCCAGGATGGCCGCAACATCCTCGACACCCCCGAGGTAGCGCAGGCCCGCGCCGCCCACCTCTCGGCCCTGCAACAGGCCGCCCAGAACAACCCCAACCCCCAGGACGATGGCTCATACGATCCCCGCTGGGACAGCGAAGAGTACTGGCAGCGCGCTGAGCAGCCCAAATGGAACGCCGCCCCCGCCCAGCAGTGGAACGCCCCCGCTCACAACCAGTGGAATGCTGCTCCCGCCCAGCAGTGGAACGCTGCTCCCGCTCACAACCAGTGGAACGCGGCTCCCGCCTGGAACGCCGCCGGCCCCGCTCCCGCCCCCGTCGCCGAGACCCCTGAAGTAGCGCAGGCCCGCGCCGCTCACCTCGCCGCCCTGTCCGCCGCCAAATCCGCCGCCCCCGCCCAGCAGTGGAACGCTGCTCCCGCCCACAACCAGTGGAACGCCGCCCCCGCCCAGCAGTGGAACGCCGCTCCCGCCCACAACCAGTGGAACGGTGCTCCCTCCTGGCAGGGTGCCCCCCAACACCAGGCCGCTCAGATCAGACTGGCCAACGATGGCTCCGGTATCCTGGACACCCCCGAGGTGGCCGCGGCGCGCGCCGCTCACTTAGCCGCCCACCAGCAGGCCGCCCACGCCGCGCCCCCGCAGCACGCTCCCCAGCAGCACTGGTGAATCCCTTCCCCTCCCCTCCCGGCGGCGCGAGCGCAGCGCTAGCCCGTGACCCGCGCTCCTGGCGAGCCGCGCCCGTCACACGCTAGATCTCCGCTCGGTCGTCTCTTCCTTCCTCCGATCTCTTCTTCGTTTAGGAACACTTCAAGTGCAAGTGCGTCAGCCTCTTTCTATCTTTGTGGCTTTTTGTTACTTTTATAAAATTATATTGAATGATATTTTGTACATAATTATGTATGTATGCGTAATAACGAATTATATGGAACGGAAAATACCTGATTGTTTCAATTACTGAGTCACCTTTCCACTGCACACGTAGGTAGATAGCTGTAGAAGCGGACAAGGTTAGCGGGAAATATTCTGGCCCAACACGGCCGGACATACAAGCGTGGCCGGTATGGTCATACACCTATTTACATATCCTTTGCAGAACGGAGTCAATATTAAAAACAAAATAAATTACTTACGATTATTGGAGGACTTGTCTCCTTGTCTTCTTCTCTTCGAGCTCTCCGTCAAGTAACGCTACGAGTACTTATTTATTTTTATTCTCACACTCACCACGCCACGACGCGCTCACCCCAATCGATATTTCATGTCATTTATCAACCCGATCTAACTACATTATTGAGGATGCAGCATGAAGGGGTCACCGTAAGCTTGAATTAAAAGTTGTCAACAAACCGTAATAGAGTTTGCATTCCCCGTCATAGTTTACATTCCGTTAATAGTTACCTAGCACGGTACAAGCAGCCAAATACACTACACACTACAGGTAAATGATACGAGTAGGGTGCCTCAAAAAAATAGGGCAGATTTAAATACAATATCTACCAAAAATAGTGACGTGAAATGATGACATCGACAAAATAAATCCCTAAATTCATTACATAAAATGTGAAACAGCTCATCTTAGATTGTATCTTCTTAAATGTAAGTAAATAAGAGGTTTCCTAGCTTCTTATTTCAATAGGTACGAGTACAAACACTCATCGCCCTCTATAATAAATGAAGTCTACTTATTTACCGGATGGAGCCTGTAAGCTGTAACGGGAGCGAAAAAAAATCCCAGTAGTTACTAATAGTAAAAACTTGGTGGTAACTAGTGGGAATAACCAACATTTTTTTAAACCCAATGTCCCAACCCAATGATTTAACATAGTGCAAAATGATCAGAACAAAAATCCTTACTTTAACTGTAGGAGAAATTTGATTTTTGACTGACTTGGCATAAATATTTAAGTAAGTATCTATACTACGGTTCCCAGTTGTTGTTGACAATGGATCACAGAAAACTGGGAATTCCTGATCCTACACTGAGAGAAAAATCATCACCAGGAATTAAAAACAGTTCTGTACTGGGGGAAAAATGAAGTTTTAGTAATAATTATGGACGTTTCACTATTTCTGTAAAGTTTATTTATTTCTACAAACAGCTCAGTAATCCCAAATATAATTTCAACAAACAGATAATAGAAATTGCAAAAGTCAATTTGTTCCTATTAGTTAACTCTCCTTGTCCCCGGATTAAGTTTTTTTTTTGTAATTCTAAGTGCGTTTTTGTTGTACTTTTCTCTCAGTGTACACTTTGTAATATCAATATCGAGTACTTGGTAAATTTTGAAACAGAACCGCAGCATAAATAAAATACACTCAGATTAGTTAAAACGTGCCTTAGTAATCTCCCATTAAATTAATCTTTGTAGACGCCGATGCCGTTAACTGTTCAAACATGTTATCAAAATCAAATCTAAATTAACGAAATTAAAGGTTCGCCGCCGAATGAGCGCAACTACAAATCTAATTACATGGATCAGACAGGACGACAAATAACTAGAAAATGTATAATTGTGCTATCGAAAGCTGGCCATTGAGGCGGGGCAAGGTCGATCTATCATTCAGCTTTGCAATCAAACGATTATCTACCACAAACATTTACAGTGGGGAATTACGTTACAAGTAGTCCTGTACCATTGTCTTCACTACTTTTACTGAATTCGACGTGATGAAAAAATACTAGGGTTATAGTGCTATGATGGTCTATCCTCATCACAACTTTGGCATTCGTCCACGGAGAGATTCAACTGATTTCAGAAAGGTGCTTTTTATTACTGAATATTTGAAAAATGTTTTAGGTGATTTAACTATATCCTTTAATTTAGATATTTTATATCCCTTATAATCCTTTATTTATGAAAATTTTTCGTAACTTCTTTTTGTAATTTTGGGGTAAGTGTAGACCTGGCTATTTTCTTTTCTCTAGACATTATCCGATCCGGTCTTAATCTCAACTTACGTTACATTATTTAACTATTAAAATGACTGCTGTCGTTTCAGCAAAAAGCTAATTATTGGACCTCTGAAAATAGCCACGATCCGGCACCGTGGTATGTTTGGGATCATACACGAACTATAACTAGAAGCAAGAGTGAGGTAGGTTAATGGACTAGGTACCTACGAATTTCTTATTTTTGGGAGTTAGTTTCAAATGTCATAAAACGAACCTATTCACCATATTGTGGAACGGTGGCACACACGTAAAAATACAAAGAGATGCGCATGTGAATATAGTTTTATATTATAAAGACATTTTTACACAGGAGAGACCACACCACACTCACCAGGATGTAATATCAGGTTGCGATGGCAGAGGTGTCCGGAAAGACCTAAGAGAATATCTGTTGACGTCCACATTGCATGGACTCCGATACGTGGGAGAGAAGAAATTAACTTGGTTTGAAAGGTACGCGATAGGGGTCCAATGTGTCTCACTGTCTTTCTCTCTTTATCTCTCAAAAGTTCTAAATTCTTGCCTACTAAATGGGTTCACAATTCACGACCCTTTCATTGTAAAGCTCTCCAATTTCTGTACGAACACGAGTAGCTCAACTAGCAAGTTCTTACATTTCTTACAAGGGAAATTGTCAAACTTGCGGACTTGCAATCTTAACAGTTAATAAGGCCGATCCCTAGTCAATATTGTCAATAACACGGCGTACATTTTTGGTTAGCAATTGAAATTAAGGTATGCCTGCCCCACACAAGTTCACACAACATTATCATCAACATTATCGGAGCAACTTCTTCTGCCCACAGATTCTTCTGGTTAGGAGCATTCAGTTGCTCCATAGTTTGCGCGGGATTCTTCATCCTAAACATATATGAGAAATGGCGAAGTTCCCCCATGATCGTGAGCATCAACCCTGAGAACATGGCTCTCCAGAACCTGCCCTTTCCAGCCGTTACTGTGTGCAACGTCAATCAGGCGAAGAAAAGTGTCGCGGAGCGGTATAAAAAAGATGGGTAAATATTTAAACAATCGAGGTATTATGGCCACCCCAAGCTAGCATCTCTCAAGCGTCGGCTTTTACTCGACTCTATTACGGCTGCTGCAAGACGCAACGTTGGCTCAATTGCGCAGCTCAAAAGACGCTAGTGTGGGGTGGCACTTAAATATTTTACATGCTTTTTTCAGATCCATAGTTTTAGAGTAAATTACCTTACACGTGAGTTTAAAGGTTTTGTTTAATGTATTGTAAATTTTCTTTGTGTAATTTATTGGAATATTTTTATCAGTAATCCAGTGAACAAGAAATTACTCGAAAGCTTATGCACATCTCAGGATGACACAGAAATATTTGTAAGCGACGTAGCTCAAAGCGCCGATTGGGACTACTTCCGCTCCTTCTTAATAAATGTGAGTTTTACTAATCTATGCGATGTTCTTAAAATGCTTAAACTTTTCTCACTGCTATTAGGATTACTCGTAATCCACGTATGGAATAACGGAATAGGACCCAAAATGGAAAAGCTAAAAACGTACGAACGAACCTACATATTTAACGCTCGGGGGTTCACACGAGATTTCCTGTGTGAAAGAGACTTTACAAGATTGTCTTAGAAATTACTCTTGCCTCTAGGTAACCCAGCCATGTAGCGAGATGTTAGCAATGTGCATTTGGGACTCCGGCGAGATGAGCTGTCAGGACTTGTTCAACGCGCAACTGACCGACGAAGGCCTGTGTTGCACCTTCAACGTCGTCCATCGCAATAAGCTGTTCCGCAATCCGTAATACCTACCTACCTGATACATTAAACCTATTGAATTAATTCGTCGTTACATTTATTCAAATTTAAGGTATGCTTAATGTTTGCAGCAAAGATTTAAACGATATGAATTTTACGTTCCCATTACCTTCGGTTGATTGGACTCCCGAAGGCGGGTACCCGGCCGATGCGCCGTACAACGGTTTTCCATGGAGACCCAGAGGTTAGTAATAGACAACAATAGGTACCTATATACGTTAACACTACATAAAATGTACTTAAAAGTGAATATAACACTTTTAAGTACATTTTATGTAATAAAGTAGGACCCTAGATAGGACGGAGCATACAAAGTATGTAGGTACCAAGTACATAGCTTTTACTTATCGTCAATGCAAATTAACACGTGCAGTTCAGAAGTATTAGAAACTGGGGTACAGATAAAATTCTGATGTCTAAGGCACGTAGTATTGGACTTGAGATTGAGAAATATAATATCGTGTCTCACGGCTCACGGGACTAGTTTTACTAAAAGAAAATCGATCGGAAACGTAATCTATCGAACTAAGTACTCAATCGTAATAAACCGGGCGACCGCTGCATACTTACTTACACCATCGAGCAGAAAATTACCTTTTTTCCTATCGAAAAATGTAAGAAATAGCTTATTTTGTAGGTATCGGAACTGATCATGGTTTGACGTTGGTTTTGGACGCGAATGTGGCTGAATATTACTGCGCTTCCACGAAAAGTCCCAGTTTTAAGGCAAGTATGATCACATTGATCACATAAAATGATTGTCAAGTTATTTTTAATGTACCATGTGCCGTAGCAAACAATAGTACGTCAACTAATCAATTTCCTTTGAAATGAAATTTTAGATCCTTTTGCACAATCCCACGGAAACTCCCAACATCGCGAATCTGGGTGATATATACGGTCCAGGCATAGAAGCTCGGATTGCCATCCAGCCCCGAATCATGGACGCAGCCCCCTCCCTGCGGGGGATCGATGTCAATAAGCGGGTGTGTCTGTTCTCCAGTGAGAAAGCCTTGGTCTTCTACAGGTAACTGTACTAATAGACCATCATGCCACCTCGGATCGCTATAAGCGCTATGACCATAGAAATATGTACTTACATGTACAAACTTTTTCTGAGTTGTAGCAGGCTCCAGGGTTTAACCTGTTACTTACCTAATAATTGATATTGAATCTAATTTCAGGACTTACACTTTAAAAAATTGTGAGATGGAGTGCGAGGCTCGAAATATGCTGGCTTTATGCAAATGTGTGTTGTATTACATGCCTAGTAAGTAGAAAATATATGTCTAAATGTCAATATTAATCAACACCACCGGTTCACTTACTTATCTAATTTGATTGGTTACTTAGTCGTCTTATTTGTCAGTTAAAGAATCAGGTATTTCAATTTTTATATTATTTCAGAAAACAAAACCACACGGGTTTGTGGTAAAGCCGACGCGAACTGTTATTCTAATATAAGTTTTATTAGAAAAGGTAAGACCTATTGATTTATGTGTATATCAGATAAAGTCCGCTACAAATTAAAATTGTTGTTTTGTAACTCCTTATCAAAGTACGGGTTAAACCAACTAGTTACCACCAAGTTGTGACCAGTGGTATAGCCTGTCTTATTTCTGGGATTATTTTCCCCGCCTTTACCAGTGGTGCCTACTGGCAAAAAAAATCCAGTAGTTACCACCAACTCGGTTTGGTTCAGTTTGGTGGTAACTACTGCGATTTTTTTCCAGTAGTTGCGAATGGTAAAAGATGGGAAAAAATCCCAGTAGTTACCACTGGTTTGTTAAGAACTATAGACAATAGAAGAGGAAAAATGCTTGGGCACCTGATACGCCACGACGAATTTATCAAAAATATCATAGAAGGGAAAGTTGAAGCAAACAGGAAGAAGGGAAGACCAAGGAGAGCGTACATGGATCAAATAAAGGAAAAGATCAACGTCGTGTCGTATCGGGCTGTCAAGGAGAAGGCAGAGGACCGCCAAACATGGAAATGCTCCACCGACAAGAGTCATACTCTTAAATATATGATGATACCACTGTTTTGTGTGGTAACTAGTGGGAATAACCCCTAGAGTACCAGAACACATCGTATCTATTGCAGGACGTCAACAGTCATGCGAAGAGTGCCTGCCGGCGTGCACAGAAATTTCATACTACGAGCGTATGAGCTCCGCCAGACTGAGCAAGGCGATGGTGGAGCAGTACGCGAAGCGGCTCAGCGGCAACAAGACGGCTGAATATGTCACGTATGTCACTGCCATTTAAAGCCAGTATGCTGCCTATTCATATCTAAATATGTTATTGCGTTGTGGAGCTCCTTTTCTTTTTTATACATACATACATCACTGGCTCAGTGACCCAAAGAGGATCTTGCCCTCTGACACAAGAGAGCGCCAATCTGCCCTATCCTGCGCCACTTCACGCCAGTTGGATATTCCGATGGCGGACAGCTCTTTTCGGGCTTCGTCACTTCAGCGATATCTGGGACGCCCAGACGGACGTTTTCCGCCCGGGTGCCCCACATACGCTCTTCTCACAGCACGATCCTCCCCCATCCTCTCTAGGTGACCAAGCCAGCCTTTTTATAGAGCAAACAAAAGTGCAGTAACCAGCCACGAAGTGAAGTGCTGGCGACAGATAAAAGCAGTTGTAGCAGTACTTTAACCAAAGCATGTCGGTCCACCTTAATCTGCCCTTAATTTAAATTAAAAAAAAAACTAAACTAGATTACTAAAACTGAAAAATAACTAACGTGATCTTACTAGTATTCCAGTATGTTTTGTATGAGTTGAATTGAAATGTAACCTTAGATTATTGTTTTCCAGAAACAACATGCTTATAATCCACTTTTATTTCGAGGACCTCTCTTTTACAAGATACACCAAAGGCGAAATATTCGGTCTGACGGAGTTCTTGTGTAAGTATAAATTAGATAATATTACTTACTGTGTTTACTCGTATAGGTACAGTCAGTATCAATGGTCGCGAGTGAAACAACACACCAAAAGTATCTACCACCTTGGAATACTCTTCTAAATAGAGATTATTTCTACAATTCGAGTTCAAAAGTACCCGACGCGTAATAGTTTGATCCGTTACTTTTGATATGAACTGTACTCTAGGACAATGTTTTTTCAGCCTTTTTTAATGACGCGACCCCGTTATTTTTCCGCGTAGGTGTAGGGCAGGGTAATTACCTAGTAAAAATCCCTCAAATTACTCCATATATATATAGTCTGTCAAGCCATTTCCGTCAGCAGACAGCGGCAAATAAAAAAAAAATGTAGGCACGAAGGGTTATCATACCATAAAGTAAAATTATTTCGCGCCTTTTTCTACTGACAAAGTTGGTTGACAGACTATACTGACTATAAATAATTATAAGCCTATACGGTGTCCCACTGCTGGGCAAAGGCCTCCCCCCTTGATTTCCATTCGTCTCGATTTTGGGCAATCTCCGGCCAGTCGTTAAGGTATGCGTCCAGGTCGTCCCGCCATCTCCGTCTGGGCCTACCACATCCTCGCCCGTCTTGCGGCACCCATACCGTGGTTATTTTGGCCCACCTCTGTGGGTGCATGCGGCAGACATGGCCGGCCCAGTCCCATTTCAGCTTGGCGGTCTTAGTTCCAACATCGGTAATGCGCGTTTTTGAGCGCAGCGTAGAGTTACGGATTCGGTCCATCCGTTTTACTCCTAGTATGCTGCGCTCCATAGCTCTCTGGCAAACCTTCAATTTGGTCTTTTGCGCCTCGGTGAGTGACCACGTTTGAGCACCGTAGGTTAGGACAGGCAGAATGCACATGTCGACGAGTTTCCGTTTTAGGGTCAGAGGAAGGTCGCCCTTCATCAGCTCCTTCATAGACTATACTGACTATAGTATACTTTACTTAATTATATCTGTACATGAACAAATAGTTCTCATTTACCCACTTCTAGTTTCGAGTCTTGTAATGTTAGAATTATTTTTATCTATACTGGTGCGAAAATTAGATCACATTTTTTTTCTGACTGAAATGGCTACACAAATGATTACCGATACTTTATTTGTTTCCGGAGCAGCGAACACTGGAGGGCTACTGGGCTTGTGCATGGGCTTCAGTATGATGAGCCTAGTAGAACTGATCTACTACGTGACGCTGCGCGCTCTTTGCCAGACGCGACGGAGACCTAAGCATCACTTCACACAATAACTGGGTGGAGGGACATTCGATTTCGAACCGTAATACTTATGATATAGAACTGGTTTTGCTCTACGCTTCGCAGCAAATATTGACGCTATCCATCTTACAATTGGTTTAATGACTGCCTTTTGAAGGAGTCAAAGAGTTACGAGCGCCACACTTCTATGTAACCAATTATAAAATTATATTTGGTTGTGGTTTTGAGCTAAATACATGTCATAAAAACTCCAGGGCCACACAAATTATGTTACTTTTAAATATGCCACTTATTGTTCGCAACATAAAGTCAAAAGGTTGCTTCATGCATTAGCAAAATTAAAAATTAAATTAAATTCTAAGAACTAAAATTATTTAGTTCTATGAATTTAATTAGTAAAACTAAGACTTATTTGTAATGTTTTTCGGTCACTAAGGAAAATGGAATAAAGCGATAGTTTAAAAATTATTTGTTTTAATTAATTTACTTACTTAAACTTACTATAATACATCAATCAGTCTATCAATATTTCAGAAACTGACATAAAAAACATGAGATTTTTTTTAAAGAATGTTTAAATTACGATGACAAGTATATTTAGGGTAAGAATAGCAGTAGAGACCTGTATTTTTGGCCGACATTTTCGGCTTCAAGAATGCTGAACGGAACCCTATTACCAAACATTCAATGATTGTATTACATATTATATCTGTAAAGTATAAGACACATTCGTACTTACAATTTCACAGGTAACATAGATGGCGCTATATGGCTTCGTACATTATGCGGTAATCCTGGTTGTCATAAGTTGCTTATATTTTAGACCATTCAGTTTCCACACAACATATGGAGACGTACAGCGCCATTCAGTTCAGCTGCACGATTTTTTTAAACTTTACACCTCTTCTATAACAAATAACTCTTTGCCTTTAACTACTAAGCCAGCCAGAGTGTATGGATACGGACTGAGTAAGGCATATTACCATTATTACTACCCCATATTTTTTAATTTCCATTCGCGTTTTTGCACCACAGAATACAGTTTTGCGATTATGCTGCTAGCATTAGCAATATCAGCATATGCGCTAGGGTCTATCCGGACTACACTGTCACCCTCAAACTACAAACTAAAAAGCCGCTGGAGTCTGGAAAAGTCTTTAACCCTATCGCGCGCGGCGTGTCAACATGGACCTTGTCGCAATGCACGAAGGTTGATATTCGGCTGAAGCCGCGCCCGTCAGTTAACGTCTTGTACAGTCAAAGGTAACCCTTTGAAAACAAAAGTAGGGAAGGCTAACAAGGCCTTTTATGGTCGGTTGCACCAAACCGCCTGTCACCGTTAAAGCGTTCACTAAATACTTTTGTATGGGAATGGGTTTCATACTTCACTGCTGTTGGACGATTATTAGTCTGTTAAATGTGGTTGGTGCAACTGGGCCTTAGTCACAGGAGGGCAAAACTTTTAAAATCTTTCAAAGCTAACCCTACGACTGTTGCCTGGGCGGGCCGGGCGGCGCGGGGGGCGCGGGCGGCGCGGGCGCGTCCGGCGGCTGCAGCGTGCGCGTGCGCCGCCGCGTGTAGTGCTGCCACAGCAGGATCGCCTGGTCGTCCATGAACTTGCACACCTGGAACGTAAAGGGTGTAATGTATACAGGAGCAAATACCTAAGGACTCCGAGCACACTAAGGGTTCATCATCGTCATCATCTCAGCCATAAGACGTCCACTGCTGAACATAGGCCTCCCCGTTTTTGGGGGGGTGAATGCCATAATCGCCACGCTTGGCAGGCGGGTTGGCGATCGCAGTCGAGTACACGGAATTTGAGGGACGCTGCTGCCCGTCCACCAGTGGTCTTGGACGTGGTTTAAGGACATACCCGGGTCCGGGTACTAAGGGTTGGTTGCACCAAACTGTTCGTTGTTGCACCACAATGGTTGTCAATTAGCGGAAAAATCCCAGAAGCACTAACGAACTAACTAAATGTTAACTCCACTGACCATTAGCCATAACCGTTACGGCCTTTGGGAAATAGATTCTATTGTTTAATGACTTTAGTGGAATCTTGCACAACATTTTTTTTCCAATTGCAGTGGGGTCATCCTCCTCATCTTAGTGTTGCTGTCTAAAGGGGCCTCATATCTACTTTTTAAAATAAGAATTTGTGCAGACACACTTCCTAATACGGAGGGAAAACCACTTAAACTAGGCCCTGCTAATATAAATTGCTTTTCTTGCAATTTTTCCTTCACCAAAGAGAAATATATCAAAATGATATTTAATATAAGACAGATATCTAACCAGTTTTTAATATATTTACATTGAAATAATATGTGGAAATGTATACCCATGTTATACAATTTCAAAACAATCTTTATGATTTATAATCTAACAGGCTGAGTATGCAACATCTGTCAAACTATTCATGGTACAGTTACTTTATCAAATTATCAGATATAATATAAGGAAACTGATTGAGTGTAGAAAGCAAAAGAAATCAAGACTTGAACTTATATTAAGACAGAACTTATAGTAGTATTTCTAATTTTCTACTTAGTTTTTTTTTTATTAGATTAGAATATAAAATAGTTTTATATCTTTCTGATTGACAGTTTTACTTGATTACTACATTAATTACATTTCTGTGATATAAAAAAAAATATTATATTCTCTTAAAACTATTAAGATGATAAATGACCCAGCAGTCATTTCCGTTGATACATACCTGAGCTGACACACATTCTCTTCTAAACGCCTCATGCTGCAACAACTCCAGAAAATGTAGGCACATCGGGTACTTGAGGTAGCGAGCGTACTCCGGCTCCCGCCAATACTGGAGGTACTTCAGGTAGTTGATGAAGGTCTGCTCCTTGAAGTAGCCTCGCTGTGCTAGAACTGAATATGATGTGTTGATAATACCACTCACTAGTGCCCAAAGCGAGTGGCGGATTTGCCCTAAGGCCCAGTATGCCCGGGCCTAGGGCGGCAAAATATTTAGGGAAGGCAAATTGAAAAATAAAATTGCTGATGATAACATGTACCTAATAACACAAAATGTAGTCAATATGATGGGTGCTGCGAAAGGGCGGCCACGAGCCTGGGGCCTAGGGCGGCAAAGACTGCAAATCCGTCACTGCCCAAAGCATAGTTTTTACTCACTAATTATTGTTAGAAGACAAGACCATTGATACGTGTAATGTATAGGTAACTAGAATATATTGTGAAAAGTACGAATTAATGATCTATTACAGTCTTGGGCTGCTACTGATGTAGGTAACCTTTAAGTTTATTTACAAAATATAACCTCAATACTCACAATGAATGTAATTTGGATTGGCTAAACATTGAACGAATTCCAGCTCCACTTGA